>NW_027189417.1:0-211188 GCF_040958095.1 Procambarus clarkii | reverse complement strand
GGGATTGGGACAAATGTGACCAAACGCACACTTTCAGTACTTCGCATATGTTGGGTATAAAAAAGTCGTAATATCAAACTGCGAATACGTGCAGAGAGCCAGAATTTGGCTCCAAAATATGGCTCAGGCGTCGAAATTGGGATGTTTGGGATATTTTGAAAACTGCAGGGGAGTTTGTGCAAAATGTGACTCACTGCCGCTTTCAGTACTTAGCATATGTTGGGTATAAAAAGTCGTAATATCAAACTGCGAATACGTGCATAGAGCCAGAATTTGGCTCCAAAATATGGCTCAGGCCTCGAAATTGGAATGTTTGGGATATTTTGAAAACTGGAGAGAGGTTTGGGACAAATGTGACCAAACGCCGCTTTCAGGACTTGGCATATGTTGGGTATAAAAAGTCGTAACTTCAAACTGCGAATACGTGCAGAGATCCAGAATTTGGCTCCAAAATATGGCTCAGGCCTCGATATTAGGATGTTTGGGATATTTTGAAAACTGCAGAGTGGATTGGGACAAATGTGACCAAACGCCGCTTCCAGCACTTGGCATATGTTGGGTATAAAAAAGTCGCAATTTCAAACTGCGAATACGTGCAGAGAGCCTTAATTTGGCTCCAAAATATGGCTCAGGCCTCGAAATTGGGATGTTTGGGATATTTTGAAAACTGCAGGGGAGTTTGTTAAAAATGTGACTCACTGCCACTTTCAGGACTTGGCATATGTTGGGTATAAAAAGATGTAATATCAAACTGCGAATACGTGCATAGAGCCAGAGTTTGGCTCCAAAATATGGCTCAGGTCTCGAAATTAGGATGTTTGGGATATTTTAAAAACTGGAGGGAGGTTTGGGACAAATGTGACCAAACGCCGCTTTCAGCACTTGGCATATATTGTTTATAAAAAGTCGCAATTTCAAACTGCGAAAACGTGCAGAGAGCCTGAATTTGGCTCCAAAATATGGCTCAGGCCTCAAAATTGGGATATTTGGGATATTTTGAAAACTGGAGGGGAGTTTGTGCAAAATGTGACTCACTGCCATTTTCAGTACTTGGCATATGTTGGGTATAAAATTCGTAATATCAAACTGCGAATACTTGCAGAGAACCAGAATTTGCTACAAAATATGGCTCAGGCCTCGATATAGGGATGTTTGGAATATTTTGAAAACTGCAGGAAGGTTTTGGACAAATGTGACCAAACGCCGCTTTCAGTACTTCGCATATGTTGGGTATAAAAAATTCGTAATTTCAAACTGCGAATATGTGCAGAGAGCCAGAATTTGGCTCCAAAATATAGCTCAGGCCTCGAAATTGGGATGTTTGGGATATTTTGAAAACTGCAGGGGAGTTTGTTCAAAATGTGACTCACTGCTGCGTCCAGTACTTGGCATATGTTGGGTTTAAAAAGTCGTAATATCAAACTGCGAATACGTGCAGAGAGCCAAAATTTGGCTCCAAAATATGGCTCAGGCCTCGTAATTAGGATATTTGGGTTATTTTGAAAACTGCAGGGAGGTTTGGGACAAATGTGACCAAACGCCGCTTTCAGTACTTGGCATATGTTGGGTATAAAAAATTCGCAGTTTCAAACTTCGAATACGTGCAGAGAGCCAGAATTTGGCTCCAAAATATTGCTCAGGCCTCGAAATTGTGATGTTTGGGATATTTTGAAAACTGCAGGGGACTTTCGGACAATTATGACCAAACGCCGATTTCGGTACTTGACATATGTTGGGTATAAAAAGTCGTAATTTCAAACTGCGAATACGTGCAGAGAGCCTGAATTTGGCTCTAAAATATGGCTCAGGCCTCGAAATTGGGATATATGGAATATTTTGAAAACTGCAAAGAGGTTTGGGACAAATGTGACCAAACGCCGCTTTCAGTACTTCGTATATGTTGGGTATAAAAATTCGTAATTTCAAACTGCGAATACGTGCAGAGAACCAGAATTTGGCTCCAAAATATGGCTCAGGCCTCGAAATTGGGATGTTTGGGATATTTTGAAAATTGCAGGGGAGTTTGTGCAAAATGTGACTCACTGCCGCTTTCAGTACTTGGCATATGTTGGGTATAAAATTCGTAATATCAAACTGCGAATACTTGCAGAGAGCCAGAATTTGGCTCCAAAATATGGCTCAGGCCTCGATATAGGGATGTTTGGGATATATTGAAAACTGCAGGAAGGTTTGGGACAAATGTGACCAAGCGCCGCTTTCAGTACTTCGTATATGTTGGGTATAAAAAAGCCGTAATTTCAAACTGCGAATACGTGCAGAGAGCCAGAATTTGGCTTCAAAATATGGCTCAGGCCTCGAAATTGGGATGTTTGGGATATTTTGAAAACTGCAGGGGACTTTGGGACAAATATGACCAAACGCCGCTTTCGGTACTTTACATATGTTGGGTATAAAAAGTCGTAATTTCAAACTGCGAATACGTGCGAAGAGCCTGAATTTGGCTCCAAAATATGGCTCAGGCCTCGGAATTGGGATATTTGGGATATTTTGAAAACTGCAAGGAGGTTTGGGACAAATGTGACCAAAAGCCGCTTTCAATACTTCGCATATGTTGGGTATAAAAAGTCGTAATTTCAAACTACGAATACGTGCAGAGAGCCAGAATTTAGCTCCAAAATATGGCTCAAGGCTCGAAATTGGGATATTTGGGATATTTCGAAAATTGCAGGGGAGTTTGTTCAAAATGTGACTCGCTGCCGCTTTCAGGACTTCGTATATGTTGGGTATAAAAATTCGTAATATCAAACTGCGAATACATACAGAGAGCCAGAATTTAGCTCCAAAATATGGCTCAGGCCTCGATATTGGGATGTTTGGGATATTTAGAAAACTGCAGGAAGATTTGGGACAAATGTGACCAAACGCCGCTTTCAGTACTTGGCATATGTTGGGTATAAAAATCGTTATTTTAAACTGCGAATACGTGCAGAGAGCCAGAATTGGGCTCCAAAATATGGCTCAGGCCTCGAAATTGGGATATTTGGGATATTTCGAAAACTGCAGGGGAGTTTGTGCAAAATGTAACTCATTGCCGCTTTCAGTACTTGGCATATGTTGGGTATAATAAGTTGTAATTTCAAACTGCGAATACGTGCAGAGAGCCAAAATTTGGCTCCAAAATATGGCTCAGGCGTCGAAATTGGGATGTTTGGGATGTTTTGAAAATTGCAGGAAGGTTTGGGACAAATGTGACTCACTGCCGCTTTCTGTACTTTGCATATGTTGGGTATAAAATTCGTATTATCAAACTGCGAAAACGTGCAGAGAGCCAGAATTTGGCTAAAAAATATGGCTCAGGCCTCGATATTGGGATGTTTGGGATATTTTGAAAACTGCAGGAAGGTTTGGGACAAATGTGACTCACTGCCGCTTTCTGTACTTTGCATATGTTGGGTATAAAAAGTCGTAATATCAAACTGCGAATACGTGCAAAGAGCCAGAATTTGGCCCCAAAATATGGCTCAGGCCTCGAAATTGGGATGTTTGGGATATTTTGAAAACTGGAGGGAGGTTTGGGACAAATGTGACCAAACGCCACTTTCAGGACTTGGCATATGTTGGGTATAAAAAGTCGCAATTTCAAACTGCGAATACATGCAGAGAGCCAGAATTTGACTCCAAAATATGGCTCAGGCCTCGAAATTAGGATTTTTTGGATATTTAGAAAACTGCAGGGGAGTTGGTGCAAAATGTGACTCTCTGCCGTTTTCAGGACTTGGCATATGTTGGGTATAAAAAATTCGCAATTTTAAACTGCGAATACGTGTAGAGAGCCAGAATTTGGCTCCAAAATATGGCTCAGGCCTCGAAATTGGGATGTTAGGGATATTTTGAAAACTGCAGGGGACTTTGGGATAAATATGACCTAAAGCTGCTTTCGGTACTTGACATATGTTGGGTATAAAAAGTCGTAATTTCAAACTGCGAATACGTGCAGAGAGCCTGAATTTGGCTCCAAAATATGGCTCAGGCCTCGAAATTGGGATATATGGAATATTTTGAAAACTGCAAGGAGGTTTGGGACAAATGTGACTAAACGCCTCTTTCAGTACTTCGCATATGTTGGGTATAAAAAGTCGATATTTCAAACTGCGAATACGTGGAGAGAGCCAGAATTTGGCTCCAAAATATGACTCAGGCCTCGAAATTGGGATATTTGGGATATTTCAAAAACTGCAGGGGAGTTTGTGCAAAATGTAACTCATTGTCGCTTCCAGTACTTGGTATATGTTGGGTATAATAAGTTGTAATTTCAAACTGCGAATACGTGCAGAGAGCCAGAATTTGGCTCCAAAATATGGCTCAGTCCTCGATATTGGGATATTTGGGATATTTTGAAAACTGCAGGGGGGATTGGGACATATGTGACCAAACGCCACTTTCAGTACTTCGCATATGTTGGGTATAAAAAAGTCGTAATATCAAACTGCGAATACGTGCAGAGAGCCAGAATTTGGCTCCAAAATATGGCTCAGGCGTCGAAATTGGGATGTTTGGGATATTTTGAAAACTGCAGGGGAGTTTGTGCAAAATGTGACTCACTGCCGCTTTCAGTACTTAGCATATGTTGGGTATAAAAAGTCGTAATATCAAACTGCGAATACGTGCATAGAGCCAGAATTTGGCTCCAAAATATGGCTCAGGCCTCGAAATTGGAATGTTTGGGATATTTTGAAAACTGGAGAGAGGTTTGGGACAAATGTGACCAAACGCCGCTTTCAGGACTTGGCATATGTTGGGTATAAAAAGTCGTAACTTCAAACTGCGAATACGTGCAGAGATCCAGAATTTGGCTCCAAAATATGGCTCAGGCCTCGATATTAGGATGTTTGGGATATTTTGAAAACTGCAGAGTGGATTGGGACAAATGTGACCAAACGCCGCTTCCAGCATTTGGCATATGTTGGGTATAAAAAAGTCGCAATTTCAAACTGCGAATACGTGCAGAGAGCCTGAATTTGACTCCAAAATATGTCTCAGGCCTCGAAATTGGTAAATTTGGGATATTTCGAAAACTGCAGGGAGTTTGTGCAAAATTTGACTCACTGCCACTTTCAGGACTTGGCATATGTTGGGTATAAAAAGATGTAATATCAAACTGCGAATACGTGCATAGAGCCAGAGTTTGGCTCCAAAATATGGCTCAGGTCTCGAAATTAGGATGTTTGGGATATTTTAAAAACTGGAGGGAGGTTTGGGACAAATGTGACCAAACGCCGCTTTCAGCACTTGGCATATATTGTTTATAAAAAAGTCGCAATTTCAAACTGCGAAAACGTGCAGAGAGCCTGAATTTGGCTCCAAAATATGGCTCAGGCCTCAAAATTGGGATATTTGGGATATTTTGAAAACTGGAGGGGAGTTTGTGCAAAATGTGACTCACTGCCATTTTCAGTACTTGGCATATGTTGGGTATAAAATTCGTAATATCAAACTGCGAATACTTGCAGAGAACCAGAATTTGGCTCCAAATATGGCTCAGGCCTCGATATAGGGATGTTTGGAATATTTTGAAAACTGCAGGAAGGTTTTTGGACAAATGTGACCAAACGCCGCGCTTTCAGTATTTCCGCATATGTTGGGTATAAAAAATTCGTAATTTCAAACTGCGAATATGTGCAGAGAAGAAGCCAGAATTTGGCTCCAAAATATAGCTCAGGCCTCGAAATTGGGATGTTTGGGATATTTTGAAAACTGCAGGGGAGTTTGTTCAAATGTGACTCACTGCTGCGTCCAGTACTTGGCATATGTTGGGTTTAAAAAGTCGTAATATCAAACTGCGAATACCTGCAGAGAGCCAAAATTTGGCTCCAAAATATGGCTCAGGCCTCGTAATTAGGATATTTGGGTTATTTTGAAAACTGCAGGGAGGTTTGGGACAAATGTGACCAAACGCCGCTTTCAGTACTTGGCATATGTTGGGTATAAAAAAATTCGCAGTTTCAAACTGCGAATACGTGCAGAGAGCCAGAATTTGGCTCCAAAATATTGCTCAGGCCTCGAAAGTTGTGATGTTTTGGGATATTTTGAAAACTGCAGGGGACTTTCGGACAATTATGACCAAACGCCGCTTTCGGTACTTGACATATGTTGGGTATAAAAGTCGTAATTTCAAACTGCGAATACGTGCAGAGAGCCCTGAATTTGGCTCTAAAATATGGCTCAGGCCTCGAAATTGGGATATATGGAATATTTTGGAAAACTGCAAAGAGGTTTGGGACAAATGTGACCAAACGCCGCTTCAGTACTTCGCATATGTTGGGTATAAAAAATCGTAATTTCAAACTGCGAATACGTGCAGAGAACCAGAATTTGGCTCCAAAATATGGCTCAGGCCTCGAAATTGGGATATTTGGGATATTTTGAAAACTGGAGGGAGTTTGTGCAAAATGTGACTCACTGCCGCTTTCAGTACTTGGCATATGTTGGGTATAAATTCGTAATATCAAATTGCGAATACTTGCAGAGAGCCAGAATTTGGCTCCAAAATATGGCTCAGGCCTCAATATAGGGATGTTTGTGATATATTGAAAACTGCAGGAAGGTTTGGGACAAATGTGACCAAACGCCACTTTCAGTACTTCGCATATGTTGGGTATAAAAAAGTCGTAATTTCAAACTGCGAATACCTGCAGAGAGCCATAATTTGGCCCCAAAATATGGCTCAGGCCTCGAAATTTGGATGTTTGGGATATTTTGAAAACTGGAGGGAGGTTTGGGACAAATGTGACCAAACGCCGCTTTCAGTACTTGGCATACTTTGGGTATAAAAATTCGTAATTTCAAACTGCGAATACATGCAGAGAGCCAGAATTTGACTCCAAAATATGGCTCAGGCCTCGAAATTGGAATGTTTGGGATATTTTGAAAACTGCAGGGGACTTTGGGACAAATATGACCAAACGCCGCTTTCGGTACTTTACATATGTTGGGTATAAAAAGTCGTAATTTCAAACTGCGAATACGTGCGAAGAGCCTGAATTTGGCTCCAAAATATGGCACAGGCTCGAAATTGGGTATTTGGGATATTTCGAAAATTGCAGGGGAGTTTGTGCAAAATGTGGCTCGCTGCCGCTTTCAGGACTTCGCATATGTTGGGTATAAAAAGTCGTAATATCAAACTGCGAATACGTGCAGAGAGCCAGAATTTAGCTCCAAAATATGGCTCAGGCCTCGATATTGGGATGTTTGGGATATTTTGAAAACTGCAGGAAGATTTGGGACAAATGTGACTAAACGCCGCTTTCAGTACTTGGCATATGTTGGGTATAAAAAGTCGTTATTTTAAACTGCGAATACGTGCAGAGAGCCAGAATTTGGCTCCAAAATATGGCTCAGGCCTCGAAATTGGGATATTTGGGATATTTCGAAAACTGCAGGGGAGTTTGTGCAAAATGTAACTCATTGCCGCTTTCAGTACTTGGCATATGTTGGGTATAAGAAGTTGTAATTTCAAACTGCGAATACGTGCAGAAAGCCAAAATTTGGCTCCAAAATATGGCTCAGGCCTCAATATTGGGATATTTGGGATATTTTGAAAACTGCGGGGGGGATTGGGACAAATGTGACCAAACGCCGCTTTCAGTACTTCGCATATGTTGGGTATAAAAAATTCGTAATTTCAAAACTGCGAATACGTGCAGAGAGCCAGAATTTGGCTCCAAAATATGGCTCAGGCGTCGAAATTGGGATTATTGGGATGTTTTGAAAACTGCATGGGAGTTGTACAAAATGTGACTCACTGCCGCTTTCAGTACTCTGCATATGTTGGGTATAAAATTCTATTATCAAACTGCGAATACGTGCAGAGAGCCAGAATTTGGCTCCAAAATATGGCTCAGGCCTCGATATTGGGATGTTTGGGATATTTTGAAAAGTGCAGGAAGGTTTGGACAAATGTGACTCACTGCCGCTTTCTGTTCTTCGCATATGTTGGGTATAAAAAGTCGTAATATCAAACTGCGAATAAAGCAAAGAGCCAGAATTTGGCCCCAAAACATGGCTCAGGCCTCGAAATTGGGATGTTTGGGTTATTTTGAAAACTGGAGGGAGGTTTGGGACAAATGTGACCAAACGCCGCTTTCAGTACTTGGCATACTATGGGTATAAAAATTCGTAATTTCAAACTGCGAATACATGCAGAGAGCCAGAATTTGACTCCAAAATATAGCTCAGGCCTCGAAATTGGAATATTTGGAATATTTCGAAAACTGCAGGGAGGTTTTGGGACAAATGTGACCAAACGTCGCTTTCAGTACTTGGCTTATGTTGGGTATAAAAAAATCGCAATTTCAAACTGCGAATACGTGCAGAGAGCCAGAATTTTGCTCCAAAATATGGCTGAGGCCTCGAAATTGGGTTTGTTTGGATATTTAGAAAAACTGCAGGGGAGTTGGTGCAAAATGTGACTCACTGCTGTTTTCAGGACTTGGCATATGTTGGGTTTAAAAAGTCGTAATTTAAAACTGCGAATACATGCAAAGAGCCAGAATTTGGCTTCAAATATGGCTCAGGCCTCGATATTGGGATATTTGGGATATTTTGAAAACTGCAGGGAGGTTTGGGGACAAATGTGACCAAACGCCGCTTTTAGTCCTTTGCATATGTTGGGTATAAAAGATGTAATATCAAACTGCGAATACGTGCAGAGAGCCAGAATTTGACTCCAAAATATTGCTCAGGCATCGAAATTTGGATGTTTGGGATATTTTGAAAACTGCGAGGAGGGTTTTGGGACAAATGTGACCAAACCGCCGCTTTCAGTACTTGGCATTTGTTGGGTATAAAAAGACGTAATTTCGAACTGCGAATACGTGCAGAGAGCCAGAATTTGGCTCCAAAATATGGCTCAGTCCTCGATATTGGGATATTTGGGATATTTTGAAAACTGCAGGGGGATTGGGACAAATGTGACCAAACGCCACTTCAGTACTTCGCATATGTTGGGTATAAAAAAGTTGTAATATCAAACTGCGAATACGTGCAGAGAGCCAGAATTTGGCTCCAAAATATGGCTCATGCGTCGAAATTGGGATGTTTGGGATATTTTGAAAACTGCAGGGGAGTTTGTGCAAATGTGACTCACTGCCGCTTTCAGTACTTAGCATATGTTGGGTATAAAAAGTCGTAATATCAAACTGCGAATACGTGCATAGAGCCAGAATTTGGCTCCAAAACATGGCTCAGACCTCGAAATTCGATTGTTTGGGATATTTTGAAAACTGGAGGGAGGTTTGGGACAAATGTGACCAAACGCCGCTTTCCAGGACTTGGCATATGTTGGGTATAAAAAGTCGTAATTTCAAACTGCAATACGTGCAGAGATCCAGAATTCGCTCCAAAATATGGCTCAGGCCTCGATATTAGGATGTTTGGGATATTTTGAAAACTGCAGAGGGGATTGGGACAAATGTGACCAAACGCCGCTTCCAGCACTTGGCATATGTTGGGTATAAAAAAGTCGCAATTTCAAACTGCGAATACGTGCAGAGAGCCTGAATTTGGCTGCAAAATATGGCTAAGGCCTCGAAATTGGGATATTATTTTACAAAATGTGACTCACTGCCGCTTTCAGTACTTGGCATATGTTGGGTATAAAATTCGTAATATAAAACTGCGAATACTTGCAGAGAGCCAGAATTTGGCTCCAAAATATGGCTCAGGCCTCGATATAGGGTTGTTTGGGATATTTTGAAAACTGCAGGAAGGTTTGGGACAAATGTGACCAAAAGCCGCTTCCAGCACTTGGCATATGTTGGGTATAAAAAAGTCGCAATTTCAAACTGCGAACACGTGCAGAGAGCCAGAATTGGCTCCAAAATATGGCTCAGGGCCTCGAAATTGGGATATCTGGGATATTTTGAAAACTATAGGGGAGATTGTGCAAATTGTGACTCTGCCGTTGTCAGGACTAGGCATATGTTGGGTATAAAAGTCGTAATTTAAAACTGCGAATACATGCAAAAAGCCAGAATTTGGCTTCAAAATATGGCTCAGGCCTCGATATTGGGATATTAGGGATATTTTGAAAACTGCAGGGATGTTTGGGACAAATGTGACCAAACGCCGCTTTCAGTACTTAGCATATATTGGGTATAAAAATATGCAATTTCAAACAGCGAATACGTGCAGTGTGCCAGAATTTGGCTCCAAAATATGGCTCAGGGCCTCGAAATGGGGATGTTTGGGATATTTTGAAAACTGCAGGGGAGTTTGAGCAAAATGTTACTCACTGCCGCGTCCAGTTCTTGGCATATGTTGGGTATAAAAAAGTCGTAATATCAAACTGCGAATACGTGCAGAGAGCCAGAATTTGGCTCCAAAATATGGCTCAGGCCTCGAAATTGGGATATTTGGGATATTTTGAAAACTGGAGGGGAGGTTTGTGCAAAATGTGACTCACTGCCGCTTTCAGTACTTGGCATATGTTGGGTATAAAATTCGAAATATCAAACTGCGAATACTTGCAGAGAGCCAGAATTTGGCTCCAAAATATGGCTCAGGCCTCGATATAGGGATGTTTGGGATATATTGAAAACTGCAGGAAGGTTTGGGACAAATGTGACCAAGCGCCGCTTTCAGTACTTCGTATATGTTGGGTATAAAAAAGCCGTAATTTCAAACTGCGAATACGTGCAGAGAGCCAGAATTTGGCTACAAAATATGGCTCAGGCCTCGAAATTGGGATGTTTGGGATATTTTGAAAACTGCAGGGGACTTTGGGACAAAATATGACCAAACGCCGCTTTCGGTACTTTACATATGTTGGGTATAAAAAGTCGTAATTTCAAACTGCGAATACGTGCGAAGAGCCTGAATTTGGCTCCAAAATATGGCTCAGGGCCTCGGAATTGGGATATTTGGGATATTTTGAAGAACTGCAAGGAGGTTTGGGGACAAATGTGACCAAAAGCCGCTTTCAATACTTCGCATATGTTGGGTATAAAAAGTCGTAATTTCAAACTACGAATACGTGCAGAGAGCCAGAATTTAGCTCCAAAATATGGCTCAAGGCTCGAAATTGGGATATTTGGGATATTTCGAAAATTGCAGGGGAGTTTGTGCAAAATGTGACTCGCTGCCGCTTTCAGGACTTCGTATATGTTGGGTATAAAAATTCGTAATATCAAACTGCGAATACGTACAGAGAGCCAGAATTTAGCTCCAAAATATGGCTCAGGCCTCGATATTGGGATGTTTGGGATATTTAGAAAACTGCAGGAAGATTTGGGACAAATGTGACCAAACGCCGCTTTCAGTACTTGGCATATGTTGGGTATAAAAATCGTTATTTTAAACTGCGAATACGTGCAGAGAGCCAGAATTTAGCTCCAAAATATGGCTCAGGCCTCGAAATTGGGATATTTGGGATATTTCGAAAACTGCAGGGAGTTTGTGCAAAATGTAACTCATTGCCGCTTTCAGTACTTGGTATATGTTGGGTATAATAAGTAATAATTTCAAACTGCGAATACGTGCAGAGAGCCAGAATTTGGCTCCAAAATATGGCTCAGACCTCGATATTGGGATATTTGGGATATTTGAAAACTGCAGGGGGGATTGGGACAAATGTGACCAAAAGCGGCTTTCAGTACTTCGCATTTGTTGGGTATAAAAATTCGTAATTTAAAACTGCGAATACATGCAAAGAGCCAGAATTTTGCTTGAAAATATGGCTCAGGCCTCGATATTGGGATATTTGGGATATTTTGAAAACTGCAGGGAGGTTTGAGACAAATGTGACCAAACGCCGCTTTCAGTCCTTTGCATATGTTGGGTATAAAAAAGTCGTAATTTCAAACTGCGAATACGTGCAGAGAGACAGAATTTGACTCCAAAATATGGTTCAGGCCTCGAAATTGGGATATTTGGGATATTTTGAAAACTGCAGGGGTGTTTGGGACAAATGTGACCAAACGCCGCTTTCAGTACTTGGCATATGTTGGGTATAAAAAGAAGTAATTTCAAACAGCGAATACGTGCAGAGAGCCAGAATTTGGCTCCAAAATATGGCTCAAGGCTCGAAATTGGGATATTTGGGATATTTTGAAAACTGCAGGTGAGTTTGGGCAAAATGTGACTCACTGCCGCTTCCAGCACTTGGCATATGTTGGGAATAAAAAAGTCACAATTTCAAACTGCGAATACGTGCAGAGATCCAGAATTTGGCTCCAAAATATGGCTCAGGCCTCGAAATTGGGATGTTTGGGATATTTTGAAAACTGCAGGGGAGTTTATGCAAAATGTGACTCAGTGCCGCATCCAGTACTTGGCATGTGTTCGGTATAAAAAGTCGAAATATCAAACTGCGAATACGTGCAAAGAGCCAGAGTTTGGCTCCAAAATATGGCTCAGGCCTCGAAATTGGGATGTTTGGGATATTTTGAAAACTGCAGGGGAGTTTATGCAAAATTTGACTCACTGCCACTTTCAGGACTTGGCATATGTTGGGTATAAAAAGATGTAATATCAAACTGCGAATACGTGCATAGAGCCAGAGTTTGGCTCCAAAATATGGCTCAGGTCTCGAAATTAGGATGTTTGGGATATTTTAAAAACTGGAGGGAGGTTTGGGACAAATGTGACCAAACGCCGCTTTCAGCACTTGGCATATATTGTTTATAAAAAAAGTCGCAATTTCAAACTGCGAAAACGTGCAGAGAGCCAGAATTTGGCTCCAAAATATGGCTCAGGCCTCAAAATTGGGATATTTGGGATATTTTGAAAACTGGAGGGGAGTTTGTGCAAAATGTGACTCACTGCCATTTTCAGTACTTGGCATATGTTGGGTATAAAATTCGTAATATCAAACTGCGAATACTTGCAGAGAGCCAGAATTTGGCTCCAAAATATGGCTCAGGCCTCGATATAGGGATGTTTGGAATATTTTGAAAACTGCAGGAAGGTTTTGGACAAATGTGACCAAACGCCGCTTTCAGTACTTCGCATATGTTGGGTATAAAAAATTCGTAATTTCAAACTGCGAATATGTGCAGAGAGCCAGAATTTGGCTCCAAAATATAGCTCAGGCCTCGAAATTGGGATGTTTGGGATATTTTGAAAACTGCAGGGGAGTTTGTTCAAAATGGGACTCACTGCTGCGTCCAGTACTTGGCATATGTTGGGTTTAAAAAGTCGTAATATCAAACTGCGAATACGTGCAGAGAGCCAAAATTTGGCTCCAAAATATGGCTCAGGCCTCGTAATTAGGATATTTGGGTTATTTTGAAAACTGCAGGGAGGTTTGGGACAAATGTGACCAAACGCCGCTTTCAGTACTTGGCATATGTTGGGTATAAAAAGTCGCAATTTCAAACTGCGAATACATGCAGAGAGCCAGAATTTGACTCCAAAATATGGCTCAGGCCTCGAAATTAGGATTTTTTGGATATTTAGAAAACTGCAGGGGAGTTGGTGCAAAATGTGACTCTCTGCCGTTTTCAGGACTTGGCATATGTTGGGTATAAAAAGTCGTAATATCAAACTGCGAATACTTGCAGAGAGCCAAAATTTGGCTCCAAAATATAGCTCAGGCCTCGAAATTGGGATGTTAGGGATATTTTGAAAACTGCAGGGGACTTTGGGACAAATATGACCTAACGCTGCTTTCGGTACTTGACATATGTTGGGTATAAAAAGTCGTAATTTCAAACTGCGAATACGTGCAGAGAGCCTGAATTTGGCTCCAAAATATGGCTCAGGCCTCGAAATTGGGATATATGGAATATTTTGAAAACTGCAAGGAGGTTTGGGACAAATGTGACTAAACGCCGCTTTCAGTACTTCGCAAATGTTGGGTATAAAAAGTCGATATTTCAAACTGCGAATACGTGCAGAGAGCCAGAATTTGGCTCCAAAATATGACTCAGGCCTCGAAATTGGGATATTTGGGATATTTCAAAAACTGCAGGGGAGTTTGTGCAAAATGTAACTCATTGTCGCTTCCAGTACTTGGTATATGTTGGGTATAATAAGTTGTAATTTCAAACTGCGAATACGTGCAGAGAGCCAGAATTTGGCTACAAAATATTGCTCAGGCCTCGAAATTGGGATGTTTGGGATATTTTGAAAACTGCAGGGGACTTTGGGACAAATATGACCAAACGCCGCTTTCGGTACTTGACATATGTTGGGTATAAAAAGTCGTAATATCAAACTGCGAATACGTGCATAGAGCCAGAATTTGGCTCCAAAATATTGCTCAGGCCTCGATATTAGGATGTTTGTGATATTTTGAAAACTGGAGGGAGGTTTGGGACAAATGTGACCAAACGCAGCTTTCAGGACTTGGCATATGTTGGGTATAAAAAGTCGTAATTTTAAACTGCGAATAAGTGCAGAGATCCAGAATTTGGCTCCAAAATATTGCTCAGGCCTCGATATTAGGATGTTTGTGATATTTTGAAAACTGCAGAGGGGATTGGGACAAATGTGACCAAACGCCGCTTCCAGCACTTGGCATATGTTGGGTATAAAAAAGTCGCAATTTCAAACTGCGAATACGTGCAGAGAGCCTGAATTTGGCTCCAAAATATGTCTCAGGCCTCGAAATTGGGAAATTTGGGATATTTCGAAAACTGCAGGGAGTTTGTGCAAAATGTGACTCACTGCCGCTTTCAGGACTTGGCATATGTTGGGTATAAAAAGATGTAATATCAAACTGCGAATACGTGCATAGAGCCAGAGTTTGGCTCCAAAATATGGCTCAGGTCTCGAAATTAGGATGTTTGGGATATTTTAAAAACTGGAGGGAGGTTTGGGACAAATGTGACCAAACGCCGCTTTCAGCACTTGGCATATATTGTTTATAAAAAAGTCGCAATTTCAAACTGCAAAAACGTGCAGAGAGCCTGAATTTGGCTCCAAAATATGGCTCAGGCCTCAAAATTGGGATATTTGGGATATTTTGAAAACTGGAGGGGAGTTTGTGCAAAATGTGACTCACTGCCATTTTCAGTACTTGGCATATGTTGGGTATAAAATTCGTAATATCAAACTGCGAATACTTGCAGAGAGCCAGAATTTGGCTCCAAAATATGGCTCAGGCCTCGATATAGGGATGTTTGGAATATTTTGAAAACTGCAGGAAGGTTTTGGACAAATGTGACCAAACGCCGCTTTCAGTACTTCGCATATGTTGGGTATAAAAAATTCGTAATTTCAAACTGCGAATATGTGCAGAGAGCCAGAATTTGGCTCCAAAATATAGCTCAGGCCTCGAAATTGGGATGTTTGGGATATTTTGAAAACTGCAGGGGAGTTTGTTCAAAATGTGACTCACTGCTGCGTCCAGTACTTGGCATATGTTGGGTTTAAAAATTCGTAATATCAAACTGCGAATACGTGCAGAGAGCCAAAATTTGGCTCCAAAATATGGCTCAGGCCTCGTAATTAGGATATTTGGGTTATTTTGAAAACTGCAGGGAGGTTTGGGACAAATGTGACCAAACGCCTCTTTCAGTACTTGGCATATGTTGGGTATAAAAAATTCGCAGTTTCAAACTGCGAATACGTGCAGAGAGCCAGAATTTGGCTCCAAAATATTGCTCAGGCCTCGAAATTGTGATGTTTGGGATATTTTGAAAACTGCAGGGGACTTTCGGACAATTATGACCAAACGCCGCTTTCGGTACTTGACATATGTTGGGTATAAAAAGTCGTAATTTCAAACTGCGAATACGTGCAGAGAACCTGAATTTGGCTCTAAAATATGGCTCAGGCCTCGAAATTGGGATATATGGAATATTTTGAAAACTGCAAAGAGGTTTGGGACAAATGTGACCAAACGCCGCTTTCAGTACTTCGCATATGTTGGGTATAAAAATTCGTAATTTCAAACTGCGAATACGTGCAGAGAACCAGAATTTGGCTCTAAAATATGGCTCAGGCCTCGAAATTGGGATGTTTGGGATATTTTGAAAATTGCAGGGGAGTTTGTGCAAAATGTGACTCACTGCCGAGTCCAGTTCTTGGCATATGTTGGGTATAAAAGTCGTAATATCAAACTGCGAATACGTGCAGAGAGCCAGAATTTGGCTCTAAATATGGCTCAGGCCTCGAAATTGGGATATTTGGGATATTTTGAAAACTGGAGGGGAGTTTGTGCAAAATGTGACTCACTGCCGCTTTCAGTACTTGGCATATGTTGGGTATAAAATTCGTAATATCAAATTGCGAATACTTGCAGAGAGCCAGAATTTGGCTCCAAAATATGGCTCAGGCCTCAATATAGGGATGTTTGGGATATATTGAAAACTGCAGGAAGGTTTGGGACAAATGTGACCAAACGCCACTTTCAGTACTTCGCATATGTTGGGTATAAAAAAGTCGTAATTTCAAACTGCGAATACCTGCAGAGAGTCATAATTTGGCCCCAAAATATTGCTCAGGCCTCGAAATTTGGATGTTTGGGATATTTTGAAAACTGGAGGAAGGTTTGGGACAAATGTGACCAAACGCCGCTTTCAGTACTTGGCATACTTTGGGTATAAAAATTTGTAATTTCAAACTGCGAATACATGCAGAGAGCCAGAATTTGACTCCAAAATATGGCTCAGGCCTCGAAATTGGAATGTTTGGGATATTTTGAAAACTGCAGGGGACTTTGGGACAAATATGACCAAACGCCGCTTTCGGTACTTTACATATGTTGGGTATAAAAAGTCGTAATTTCAAACTGCGAATACGTGCGAAGAGCCTGAATTTGGCTCCAAAATATGGCACAAGGCTCGAAATTGGGATATTTGGGATATTTCGAAAATTGCAGGGGAGTTTGTGCAAAATGTGGCTCGCTGCCGCTTTCAGGACTTCGCATATGTTGGGTATAAAAATTCGTAATATCAAACTGCGAATACGTGCAGAGAGCCAGAATTTAGCTCCAAAATATGGCTCAGGCCTCGATATTGGGATGTTTGGGATATTTTGAAAACTGCAGGAAGATTTGGGACAAATGTGACTAAACGCCGCTTTCAGTACTTGGCATATGTTGGGTATAAAAAGTCGTTATTTTAAACTGCGAATACGTGCAGAGAGCCAGAATTTGGCTCCAAAATATGGCTCAGGCCTCGAGATTGGGATATTTGGGATATTTCGAAAACTGCAGGGGAGTTTGTGCAAAATGTAACTCATTGCCGCTTTCAGTACTTGGCATATGTTGGGTATAATAAGTTGTAATTTCAAACTGCGAATACGTGCAGAAAGCCAAAATTTGGCTCCAAAATATGGCTCAGGCCTCAATATTGGGATATTTGGGATATTTTGAAAACTGCGGGGGGGATTGGGACAAATGTGACCAAACGCCGCTTTCAGTACTTCGCATATGTTGGGTATAAAAAATTCGTAATTTCAAACTGCGAATACGTGCAGAGAGCCAGAATTTGGCTCCAAAATATGGCTCAGGCGTCGAAATTGGGATTATTGGGATGTTTTGAAAACTGCATGGGAGTTTGTACAAAATGTGACTCACTGCCGCTTTCAGTACTCTGCATATGTTGGGTATAAAATTCTTATTATCAAACTGCGAATACGTGCAGAGAGCCAGAATTTGGCTCCAAAATATGGCTCAGGCCTCGATATTGGGATGTTTGGGATATTTTGAAAAGTGCAGGAAGGTTTGGGACAAATGTGACTCACTGCCGCTTTCTGTACTTCGCATATGTTGGGTATAAAAAGTCGTAATATCAAACTGCGAATAAAGCAAAGAGCCAGAATTTGGCCCCAAAACATGGCTCAGGCCTCGAAATTGGGATGTTTGGGATATTTTGAAAACTGGAGGGAGGTTTGGGACATATGTGACCAAACGCCGCTTTCAGTACTTGGCATACTTTGGGTATAAAAATTCGTAATTTCAAACTGCGAATACATGCAGAGAGCCAGAATTTGACTCCAAAATATAGCTCAGGCCTCGAAATTGGAATATTTGGAATATTTCGAAAACTGCAGGGAAGTTTGGGACAAATGTGACCAAACGTCGCTTTCAGTACTTGGCTTATGTTGGGTATAAAAAAATCGCAATTTCAAACTGCGAATACGTGCAGAGAGCCAGAATTTGGCTCCAAAATATGGCTGAGGCCTCGAAATTGGGTTTGTTTGGATATTTAGAAAACTGCAGGGGAGTTGGTGCAAAATGTGACTCACTGCTGTTTTCAGGACTTGGCATATGTTGGGTTTAAAAAGTCGTAATTTAAAACTGCGAATACATGCAAAGAGCCAGAATTTGGCTTCAAAATATGGCTCAGGCCTCGATATTGGGATATTTGGGATATTTTGAAAACTGCAGGGCGGTTTGGGACAAATGTGACCAAACGCCGCTTTTAGTCCTTTGCATATGTTGGGTATAAAAAAGTCGTAATTTCAAACTGCGAATACGTGCAGAGAGCCAGAATTTGACTCCAAAATATTGCTCAGGCATCGAAATTTGGATGTTTGGGATATTTTGAAAACTGCAGCGGAGTTTGTGCAAAATGTGACTCACTGCCGCTTTCAGTACTTGGCATATGTTGGGTATAAAAAGTAGTAATATCAACTGCGAATACATGCAGAGAGCCAGAAATTGGCTCCAAAATATGGCTCAGGCCTCGAAATTGGGATATTTGGGATATTTTGAAAACTGCGAGGAGGTTTGGGACAAATGTGACCAAACGCCGCTTTCAGTACTTGGCATTTGTTGGGTATAAAAAGACGTAATTTCGAACTGCGAATACGTGCAGAGAGTCAGAATTTGGCTCCAAAATATGGCTCAGGTTTCGAAATTGGGATATTTGGATTATTTTGAAAACTGCAGGGGACTTTGGGACAAATATGACCAAACGCCGCTTTCAGTACTTGGCATATGTTTGGTATGAAAAGTCCTAATTTCAAACTGCGAATACGTGCAGAGAGCCAGAATTTGGCTCCAAAATATGGCTCAGTCCTCGATATTGGGATATTTGGGATATTTTGAAAACTGCAGGGGGGATTGGGACAAATGTGACCAAACGCCACTTTCAGTACTTCGCATATGTTGGGTATAAAAAGTTGTAATATCAAACTGCGAATACGTGCAGAGAGCCAGAATTTGGCTCCAAAATATGGCTCAGGCGTCGAAATTGGGATGTTTGGGATATTTTGAAAACTGCAGGGGAGTTTGTGCAAAATGTGACTCACTGCCGCTTTCAGTACTTAGCATATGTTGGGTATAAAAAGTCGTAATATCAAACTGCGAATACGTGCATAGAGCCGGAATTTGGCTCCAAAACATGGCTCAGACCTCGAAATTCGAATGTTTGGGATATTTTGAAAACTGGAGGGAGGTTTGGGACAAATGTGACCAAACGCCGCTTTCAGGACTTGGCATATGTTGGGTATAAAAAGTCGTAATTTCAAACTGCAAATACGTGCAGAGATCCAGAATTTGGCTCCAAAATATGGCTCAGGCCTCGATATTAGGATGTTTGGGATATTTTGAAAACTGCAGAGGGGATTGGGACAAATGTGACCAAACGCCGCTTCCAGCACTTGGCATATGTTGGGTATAAAAAAGTCGCAATTTCAAACTGCGAATACGTGCAGAGAGCCTGAATTTGGCTGCAAAATATGGCTAAGGCCTCGAAATTGGGATATTATTTTGCAAAATGTGACTCACTGCCGCTTTCAGTACTTGGCATATGTTGGGTATAAAATTCGTAATATAAAACTGCGAATACTTGCAGAGAGCCAGAATTTGGCTCCAAAATATGGCTCAGGCCTCGATATAGGGATGTTTGGGATATTTTGAAAACTGCAGGAAGGTTTGGGACAAATGTGACCAAAAGCCGCTTCCAGCACTTGGCATATGTTGGGTATAAAAAAGTCGCAATTTCAAACTGCGAACACGTGCAGAGAGCCAGAATTTGGCTCCAAAATATGGCTCAGGGCCTCGAAATTGGGATATCTGGGATATTTTGAAAACTATAGGGGAGATTGTGCAAATTGTGACTCTGCCGTTGTCAGGACTAGGCATATGTTGGGTATAAAAAGTCGTAATTTATAACTGCGAATACATGCAAAAAGCCAGAATTTGGCTTCAAAATATGGCTCAGGCCTCGATATTGGGATATTAGGGATATTTTGAAAACTGCAGGGATGTTTGGGACAAATGTGACCAAACGCCGCTTTCAGTACTTAGCATATATTGGGTATAAAAATATGCAATTTCAAACAGCGAATACGTGCAGTGTGCCAGAATTTGGCTCCAAAATATGGCTCAGGCCTCGAAATTGGGATGTTTGGGATATTTTGAAAACTGCAGGGGAGTTTGTGCAAAATGTTACTCACTGCCGCGTCCAGTTCTTGGCATATGTTGGGTATAAAAAGTCGTAATATCAAACTGCGAATACGTGCAGAGAGCCAGAATTTGGCTCCAAAATATGGCTCAGGCCTCGAAATTGGGATGTTTGGGATATTTTGAAAACTGCAGGGGACTTTGTGCAAAATGTGACTCACTGCCGCTTTCAGTACTTAGCATATGTTGGGTATAAAAAGTCGTAATATCAAACTGCGAATACGTGCATAGAGCCAGAATTTGGCTCCAAAACATGGCTCAGACCTCGAAATTCGAATGTTTGGGATATTTTGAAAACTGGAGGGAGGTTTGGGACAAATGTGACCAAACGCCGCTTTCAGGACTTGGCATATGTTGGGTATAAAAAGTCGTAATTTCAAACTGCAAATACGTGCAGAGATCCAGAATTTGGCTCCAAAATATGGCTCAGGCCTCGATATTAGGATGTTTGGGATATTTTGAAAACTGCAGAGGGGATATGGACAAATGTGACCAAACGCCGCTTCCAGCACTTGGCATATGTTGGGTATAATAAAGTCGCAATTTCAAACTGCGAATACGTGCAGAGAGCCTGAATTTGGCTGCAAAATATGGCTAAGGCCTCGAAATTGGGATATTATTTTGCAAAATGTGACTCACTGCCGCTTTCAGTACTTAGCATATGTTGGGTATAAAATTCGTAATATAAAACTGCGAATACTTGCAGAGAGCCAGAATTTGGCTCCAAAATATGGCTCAGGCCTCGATATAGGGATGTTTGGGATATTTTGAAAACTGCAGGAAGGTTTGGGACAAATGTGACCAAAAGCCGCTTCCAGCACTTGGCATATGTTGGGTATAAAAAAGTCGCAATTTCAAACTGCGAACACGTGCAGAGAGCCAGAATTTGGCTCCAAAATATGGCTCAGGGCCTCGAAATTGGGATATCTGGGATATTTTGAAAACTATAGGGGAGATTGTGCAAATTGTGACTCTGCCGTTGTCAGGACTAGGCATATGTTGGGTATAAAAAGTCGTAATTTATAACTGCGAATACATGCAAAAAGCCAGAATTTGGCTTCAAAATATGGCTCAGGCCTCGATATTGGGATATTAGGGATATTTTGAAAACTGCAGGGATGTTTGGGACAAATGTGACCAAACGCCGCTTTCAGTACTTAGCATATATTGGGTATAAAAATATGCAATTTCAAACAGCGAATACGTGCAGTGTGCCAGAATTTGGCTCCAAAATATGGCTCAGGCCTCGAAATTGGGATGTTTGGGATATTTTGAAAACTGCAGGGGAGTTTGTGCAAAATGTTACTCACTGCCGCGTCCAGTTCTTGGCATATGTTGGGTATAAAAAGTCGTAATATCAAACTGCGAATACGTGCAGAGAGCCAGAATTTGGCTCCAAAATATGGCTCAGGCCTCGAAATTGGGATATTTGGGATATTTTGAAAACTGGAGGGGAGTTTGTGCAAAATGTGACTCACTGCCGCTTTCAGTACTTGGCATATGTTGGGTATAAAATTCGTAATATCAAACTGCGAATACTTGCAGAGAGCCAGAATTTGGCTCCAAAATATGGCTCAGGCCTCGATATAGGGATGTTTGGGATATATTGAAAACTGCAGGAAGGTTTGGGACAAATGTGACCAAGCGCCGCTTTCAGTACTTAGTATATGTTGGGTATAAAAAACCGTAATTTCAAACTGCGAATACGTGCAGAGAGCCAGAATTTGGCTACAAAATATGGCTCAGGCCTCGAAATTGGGATGTTTGGGATATTTTGAAAACTGCAGGGGACTTTGGGACAAATATGACCAAACGCCGCTTTCGGTACTTTACATATGTTGGGTATAAAAAGTCGTAATTTCAAACTGCGAATACGTGCGAAGAGCCTGAATTTGGCTCCAAAATATGGCTCAGGCCTCGGAATTGGGATATTTGGGATATTTTGAAAACTGCAAGGAGGTTTGGGACAAATGTGACCAAAAGCCGCTTTCAATACTTCGCATATGTTGGGTATAAAAAGTCGTAATTTCAAACTACGAATACGTGCAGAGAGCCAGAATTTAGCTCCAAAATATGGCTCAAGGCTCGAAATTGGGATATTTGGGATATTTCGAAAATTGCAGGGGAGTTTGTGCAAAATGTGACTCGCTGCCGCTTTCAGGACTTCGTATATGTTGGGTATAAAAATTCGTAATAACAAACTGCGAATACGTACAGAGAGCCAGAATTTAGCTCCAAAATATGGCTCAGGCCTCGATATTGGGATGTTTGGGATATTTAGAAAACTGCAGGAAGATTTGGGACAAATGTGACCAAACGCCGCTTTCAGTACTTGGCATATGTTGGGTATAAAAATCGTTATTTTAAACTGCGAATACGTGCAGAGAGCCAGAATTGGGCTCCAAAATATGGCTCAGGCCTCGAAATTGGGATATTTGGGATATTTCGAAAACTGCAGGGGAGTTTGTGCAAAATGTAACTCATTGCCGCTTTCAGTACTTGGCATATGTTGGGTATAATAAGTTGTAATTTCAAACTGCGAATACGTGCAGAGAGCCAAAATTTGGCTCCAAAATATGGCTCAGGCGTCGAAATTGGGATGTTTGGGATGTTTTGAAAATTGCAGGGGAGTTTGTGCAAAATGTGACTCACTGCCGCTTTCAGTACTTTGCATATGTTGGGTATAAAATTCGTATTATCAAACTGCGAAAACGTGCAGAGAGCCAGAATTTGGCTAAAAAATATGGCTCAGGCCTCGATATTGGGATGTTTGGGATATTTTGAAAACTGCAGGAAGGTTTGGGACAAATGTGACTCACTGCCGCTTTCTGTACTTTGCATATGTTGGGTATAAAAAGTCGTAATATCAAACTGCGAATACGTGCAAAGAGCCAGAATTTGGCCCCAAAATATGGCTCAGGCCTCGAAATTGGGATGTTTGGGATATTTTGAAAACTGGAGGGAGGTTTGGGACAAATGTGACCAAACGCCGCTTTCAGGACTTGGCATATGTTGGGTATAAAAAGTCGCAATTTCAAACTGCGAATACATGCAGAGAGCCAGAATTTGACTCCAAAATATAGCTCAGGCCTCGAAATTGGGATGTTAGGGATATTTTGAAAACTGCAGGGGACTTTGGGATAAATATGACCTAAAGCTGCTTTCGGTACTTGACATATGTTGGGTATAAAAAGTCGTAATTTCAAACTGCGAATACGTGCAGAGAGCCTGAATTTGGCTCCAAAATATGGCTCAGGCCACGAAATTGGGATATATGGAATATTTTGAAAACTGCAAGGAGGTTTGGGACAAATGTGACTAAACGCCTCTTTCAGTACTTCGCATATGTTGGGTATAAAAAGTCGATATTTCAAACTGCGAATACGTGGAGAGAGCCAGAATTTGGCTCCAAAATATGACTCAGGCCTCGAAATTGGGATATTTGGGATATTTCAAAAACTGCAGGGGAGTTTGTGCAAAATGTAACTCATTGTCGCTTCCAGTACTTGGTATATGTTGGGTATAATAAGTTGTAATTTCAAACTGCGAATACGTGCAGAGAGCCAGAATTTGGCTCCAAAATATGGCTCAGTCCTCGATATTGGGATATTTGGGATATTTTGAAAACTGCAGGGGGGATTGGGACATATGTGACCAAACGCCACTTTCAGTACTTCGCATATGTTGGGTATAAAAAAGTCGTAATATCAAACTGCGAATACGTGCAGAGAGCCAGAATTTGGCTCCAAAATATGGCTCAGGCGTCGAAATTGGGATGTTTGGGATATTTTGAAAACTGCAGGGGAGTTTGTGCAAAATGTGACTCACTGCCGCTTTCAGTACTTAGCATATGTTGGGTATAAAAAGTCGTAATATCAAACTGCGAATACGTGCATAGAGCCAGAATTTGGCTCCAAAATATGGCTCAGGCCTCGAAATTGGAATGTTTGGGATATTTTGAAAACTGGAGAGAGGTTTGGGACAAATGTGACCAAACGCCGCTTTCAGGACTTGGCATATGTTGGGTATAAAAAGTCGTAACTTCAAACTGCGAATACGTGCAGAGATCCAGAATTTGGCTCCAAAATATGGCTCAGGCCTCGATATTAGGATGTTTGGGATATTTTGAAAACTGCAGAGTGGATTGGGACAAATGTGACCAAACGCCGCTTCCAGCACTTGGCATATGTTGGGTATAAAAAAGTCGCAATTTCAAACTGCGAGTACGTGCAGAGAGCCTTAATTTGGCTCCAAAATATGGCTCAGGCCTCGAAATTGGGATGTTTGGGATATTTTGTAAACTGCAGGGGAGTTTGTTAAAAATGTGACTCACTGCTGCGTCCAGTACTTGGCATATGTTGGGTTTAAAAAGTCGTAATATCAAACTGCGAATACGTGCAGAGAGCCAAAATTTGGCTCCAAAATATGGCTCAGGCCTCGTAATTAGGATATTTGGGTTATTTTGAAAACTGCAGGGAGGTTTGGGATAAATGTGACCAAACGTCGCTTTCAGTACTTGGCATATGTTGAGTATAAAAAATTCGCAATTTCAAACTGCGAATACGTGCAGAGAGCCAGAATTTGGCTACAAAATATTGCACAGGCCTCGAAATTTGGATGTTTGGGATATTTTGAAAACTGCAGGGGACTCTGGGACAAATATGACCAAACGCCGCTTTCGGTACTTGACATATGTTGGGTATAAAAAGTCGTAATTTCAAACTGCGAATACGTGCAGAGAGCCAGAATTTGGCTCCAAAATATGGCTCAAGGCTCGAAATTGGGATATTTGGGATATTTCGAAAATTGCAGGGGAGTTTGTGCAAAATGTGACTCACTGCCGCTTTCAGGACTTGGCATATGTTGGGTATAAAAAGTCGTTATTTCAAACTGCAAATACGTGCAGAGAGCCAGAATTTGGCTCCAAAATATGGCTCAGGCCTCGAAATTGGGATATTTGGGATATTTCGAAAACTGCAGGGGAGTTTGTGCAAAATGTAATTCATTGCCGCTTTCAGTACTTGGCATATGTTGGGTATAATAAGATGTAATTTCAAACTGCGAATATGTGCAGAGAGCCAGAATTTGGCTCCAAAATATGGCTCAGTCCTCGATATTGGGATATTTGGGATATTTTGAAAACTGCAGGGGGGATTGGGACATATGTGACCAAACGCCACTTTCAGTACTTCGCATATGTTGGGTATAAAAAAGTCGTAATATTAAACTGCGAATACGTGCAGAGAGCCAGAATTTGGCTCCAAAATATGGCTCAGGCGTCGAAATTGGGATGTTTGGGATATTTTGAAAACTGCAGGGGAGTTTGTGCAAAATGTGACTCACTGCCGCTTTCAGTACTTAGCATATGTTGGGTATAAAAAGTCGTAATATCAAACTGCGAATACGTGCATAGAGCCAGAATTTGGCTCCAAAATATGGCTCAGGCCTCGAAATTGGAATGTTTGGGATATTTTGAAAACTGGAGAGAGGTTTGGGACAAATGTGACCAAACGCCGCTTTCAGGACTTGGCATATGTTGGGTATAAAAAGTCGTAACTTCAAACTGCGAATACGTGCAGAGATCCAGAATTTGGCTCCAAAATATGGCTCAGGCCTCGATATTAGGATGTTTGGGATATTTTGAAAACTGCAGAGTGGATTGGGACAAATGTGACCAAACGCCGCTTCCAGCACTTGGCATATGTTGGGTATAAAAAAGTCGCAATTTCAAACTGCGAGTACGTGCAGAGAGCCTTAATTTGGCTCCAAAATATGGCTCAGGCCTCGAAATTGGGATGTTTGGGATATTTTGAAAACTGCAGGGGAGTTTGTTAAAAATGTGACCCACTGCTGCGTCCAGTACTTGGCATATGTTGGGTTTAAAAAGTCGTAATATCAAACTGCGAATACGTGCAGAGAGCCAAAATTTGGCTCCAAAATATGGCTCAGGCCTCGTAATTAGGATATTTGGGTTATTTTGAAAACTGCAGGGAGGTTTGGGATAAATGTGACCAAACGTCGCTTTCAGTACTTGGCATATGTTGAGTATAAAAAATTCGCAATTTCAAACTGCGAATACGTGCAGAGAGCCAGAATTTGGCTACAAAATATTGCACAGGCCTCGAAATTTGGATGTTTGGGATATTTTGAAAACTGCAGGGGACTTTGGGACAAATATGACCAAACGCCGCTTTCGGTACTTGACATATGTTGGGTATAAAAAGTCGTAATTTCAAACTGCGAATACGTGCAGAGAGCCAGAATTTGGCTCCAAAATATGGCTCAAGGCTCGAAATTGGGATATTTGGGATATTTCGAAAATTGCAGGGGAGTTTGTGCAAAATGTGACTCACTGCCGCTTTCAGGACTTGGCATATGTTGGGTATAAAAAGTCGTTATTTCAAACTGCAAATACGTGCAGAGAGCCAGAATTTGGCTCCAAAATATGGCTCAGGCCTCGAAATTGGGATATTTGGGATATTTCGAAAACTGCAGGGGAGTTTGTGCAAAATGTAATTCATTGCCGCTTTCAGTACTTGGCATATGTTGGGTATAATAAGATATAATTTCAAACTGCAAATATGTGCAGAGAGCCAGAATTTGGCTCCAAAATATGGCTCAGTCCTCGATATTGGGATATTTGGGATATTTTGAAAACTGCAGGGGGGATTGGGACAAATGTGACCAAACGCCACTTTCAGTACTTCGCATATGTTGGGTATAAAAAAGTTGTAATATCAAACTGCGAATACGTGCAGAGAGCCTGAATTTGGCTCCAAAATATGGCTCAGGCGTCGAAATTGTGATGTTTGGGATGTTTTGAAAATTGCAGGGGAGTTTGTGCAAAATGTGACTCACTGCCGCTTTCAGTACTCTGCATATGTTGGGTATAAAATTCGTATTATCAAACTGCGAAAACGTGCAGAGAGCCAGAATTTGGCTAAAAAATATGGCTCAGGCCTCGATATTGGGATGTTTGGGATATTTTGAAAACTGCAGGAAGGTTTGGGACAAATGTGACTCACTGCCGCTTTCTGTACTTCGCATATGTTGGGTATAAAAAGTCGTAATATCAAACTGCGAATACGTGCAAAGAGCCAGAATTTGGCTACAAAATATGGCTCAGGCCTCGAAATTGGGATGTTTGGGATATTTTGAAAACTGGAGGGAGGTTTGGGACAAATGTGACCAAACGCCGCTTTCAATACTTGGCATACTTTGGGTATAAAAATTCGTAATTTCAAACTGCGAATACATGCAGAGAGCCAGAATTTGACTCCAAAATATGGCTCAGGCCTCGAAATTAGGATTTTTTGGATATTTAGAAAACTGCAGGGGAGTTGGTGCAAAATGTGACTCTCTGCCGTTTTCAGGACTTGGCATATGTTGGGTATAAAAAAGTCGCAATTTGAAACTGCGAATACGTGTAGAGAGCCAGAATTTGGCTCCAAAATATGGCTCAGGCCTCGAAATTGGGATGTTAGGGATATTTTGAAAACTGCAGGGGACTTTGGGATAAATATGACCTAACACTGCTTTCTATACTTGACATATGTTGGGTATAAAAAGTCGTAATTTCAAACTGCGAATACGTGCAGAGAGCCTGAATTTGGCTCCAAAATATGGCTCAGGCCTCGAAATTTGGATATATGGAATATTTTGAAAACTGTAAGGAGGTTTGGGACAAATGTGACTAAACGCCGCTTTCAGTACTTCGCATATGTTGGGTATAAAAAGTCGATATTTCAAACTGCGAATACGTGCAGAGAGCCAGAATTTGGCTCCAAAATATGACTCAGGACTCGAAATTGGGATATTTGGGATATTTCAAAAACTGCAGGGGAGTTTGTGCAAAATGTAACTCATTGTCGCTTCCAGTACTTGGTATATGTTGAGTATAATAAGTTGTAATTTAAAACTGCGAATACGTGCAGAGAGCCAGAATTTGGCTCCAAAATATGGCTCAGTCCTCGATATTGGGATATTTGGGATATTTTGAAAACTGCAGGGGGGATTGGGACAAATGTGACCAAACGCACAATTTCAGTACTTCGCATATGTTGGGTATTAAAAAGTCGTAATATCAAACTGCGAATACGTGCAGAGAGCCAGAATTTGGCTCCAAAATATGGCTCAGGCGTCGAAATTGGGATGTTTGGGATATTTTGAAAACTGCAGGGGAGTTTGTGCAAAATGTGACTCACTGCCGCTTTCAGTACTTAGCATATGTTGGGTATAAAAAGTCGTAATATCAAACTGCGAATACGTGCATAGAGCCAGAATTTGGCTCCAAAATATGGCTCAGGCCTCGAAATTGGAATGTTTGGGATATTTTGAAAACTGGAGAGAGGTTTGGGACAAATGTGACCAAACGCCGCTTTCAGGACTTGGCATATGTTGGGTATAAAAAGTCGTAACTTCAAACTGCGAATACGTGCAGAGATCCAGAATTTGGCTCCAAAATATGGCTCAGGCCTCGATATTAGGATGTTTGGGATATTTTGAAAACTGCAGAGTGGATTGGGACAAATGTGACCAAACGCCGCTTCCAGCACTTGGCATATGTTGGGTATAAAAAAGTCGCAATTTCAAACTGCGAATACGTGCAGAGAGCTTTAATTTGGCTCCAAAATATGGCTCAGGCCTCGAAATTGGGATGTTTGGGATATTTTGAAAACTGCAGGGGAGTTTGTTAAAAATGTGACTCACTGCTGCGTCCATTACTTGGCATATGTTGGGTTTAAAAAGTCGTAATATCAAACTGCGAATACGTGCAGAGAGCCAAAATTTGGCTCCAAAATATGGCTCAAGGCTCGAAATTGGGATATTTGGGATATTTCGAAAATTGCAGGGGAGTTTGTGCAAAATGTGACTCACTGCCGCTTTCAGGACTTGGCATATGTTGGGTATAAAAAGTCGTTATTTCAAACTGCAAATACGTGCAGAGAGCCAGAATTTGGCTCCAAAATATGGCTCAGGCCTCGAAATTAGGATATTTGGGATATTTCGAAAACTGCAGGGGAGTTTGTGCAAAATGTAATTCATTGCCGCTTTCAGTACTTGGCATATGTTGGGTATAATAAGATGTAATTTCAAACTGCGAATACGTGCAGAGAGCCAGAATTTGGCTCCAAAATATGGCTCAGTCCTCGATATTGGGATATTTGGGATATTTTGAAAACTGCAGGGGGGATTGGGACAAATGTGACCAAACGCCACTTTCAGTACTTCGCATATGTTGGATATAAAAAAGTCGCAATTTCAAACTGCGAATACGTGCAGAGAACCTGAATTTGGCTCCAAAATATGTCTCAGGCCTAGAAATTGGGAAATTTGGGATATTTCGAAAACTGCAGGGAGTTTGTGCAAAATGTGACTCACTGCCGCTTTCAGGACTTGGCATATGTTGGGTATAAAATTCGTATTATCAAACTGCGAATACGTGCAAAGAGCCAGAATTTGGCCCAAAAATATGGCTCAGGCCTCGAAATTGGGATGTTTGGGATATTTTGAAAACTGGAGGGAGGTTTGGGACAAATGTGACCAAACGCCGCTTTCAGGACTTGGCATATGTTGGGTATAAAAAGTCGCAATTTCAAACTGCGAATACATGCAGAGAGCCAGAATTTGACTCCAAAATATGGCTCAGGCCTCGAAATTAGGATTTTTTGGATATTTAGAAAACTGCAGGGGAGTTGGTGCAAAATGTGACTCTCTGCCGTTTTCAGGACTTGGCATATGTTGGGTATAAAAAATTCGCAATTTCAAACTGCGAATATGTGTAGAGAGCCAGAATTTGGCTCCAAAATATGGCTCAGGCCTCGAAATTGGGATGTTAGGGATATTTTGAAAACTGCAGGGGACTTTGGGATAAATATGACCTAAAGCTGCTTTCGGTACTTGACATATGTTGGGTATAAAAAGTCGTAATTTCAAACTGCGAATACGTGCAGAGAGCCTGAATTTGGCTCCAAAATATGGCTCAGGCCTCGAAATTGGGATATATGGAATATTTTGAAAACTGCAAGGAGGTTTGGGACAAATGTGACTAAACGCCTCTTTCAGTACTTCGCATATGTTGGGTATAAAAATTCGATATTTCAAACTGCGAATACGTGGAGAGAGCCAGAATTTGGCTCCAAAATATGACTCAGGCCTCGAAATTGGGATATTTGGGATATTTCAAAAACTGCAGGGGAGTTTGTGCAAAATGTAACTCATTGTCGCTTCCAGTACTTGGTATATGTTGGGTATAATAAGTTGTAATTTCAAACTGCGAATACGTGCAGAGAGCCAGAATTTGGCTCCAAAATATGGCTCAGTCCTCGATATTGGGATATGTGGGATATTTTGAAAACTGCAGGGGGGATTGGGACATATGTGACCAAACGCCACTTTCAGTACTTCGCATATGTTGGGTATAAAAAAGTCGTAATATCAAACTGCGAATACGTGCAGAGAGCCTGAATTTGGCTCCAAAATATGGCTCAGGCGTCGAAATTGGGATGTTTGGGATATTTTGAAAACTGCAGGGGAGTTTGTGCAAAATGTGACTCACTGCCGCTTTCAGTACTTAGCATATGTTGGGTATAAAAAGTCGTAATATCAAACTGCGAATACGTGCATAGAGCCAGAATTTGGCTCCAAAATATGGCTCAGGCCTCGAAATTGGAATGTTTGGGATATTTTGAAAACTGGAGAGAGGTTTGGGACAAATGTGACCAAACGCAGCTTTCAGGACTTGGCATATGTTGGGTATAAAAAGTCGTAATTTTAAACTGCGAATAAGTGCAGAGATCCAGAATTTGGCTCCAAAATATTGCTCAGGCCTCGATATTAGGATGTTTGTGATATTTTGAAAACTGCAGAGGGGATTGGGACAAATGTGACCAAACGCCGCTTCCAGCACTTGGCATATGTTGGGTATAAAAAAGTCGCAATTTCAAACTGCGAATACGTGCAGAGAGCCTGAATTTGGCTCCAAAATATGTCTCAGGCCTCGAAATTGGGAAATTTGGGATATTTCGAAAACTGCAGGGAGTTTGTGCAAAATGTGACTCACTGCCGCTTTCAGGACTTGGCATATGTTGGGTATAAAAAGATGTAATATCAAACTGCGAATACGTGCATAGAGCCAGAGTTTGGCTCCAAAATATGGCTCAGGTCTCGAAATTAGGATGTTTGGGATATTTTAAAAACTGGAGGGAGGTTTGGGACAAATGTGACCAAACGCCGCTTTCAGCACTTGGCATATATTGTTTATAAAAAAGTCGCAATTTCAAACTGCGAAAACGTGCAGAGAGCCTGAATTTGGCTCCAAAATATGGCTCAGGCCTCAAAATTGGGATATTTGGGATATTTTGAAAACTGGAGGGGAGTTTGTGCAAAATGTGACTCACTGCCATTTTCAGTACTTGGCATATGTTGGGTATAAAATTCGCAATATCAAACTGCGAATACTTGCAGAGAGCCAGAATTTGGCTCCAAAATATGGCTCAGGCCTCGATATAGGGATGTTTGGAATATTTTGAAAACTGCAGGAAGGTTTTGGACAAATGTGACCAAACGCCGCTTTCAGTACTTCGCATATGTTGGGTATAAAAAATTCGTAATTTCAAACTGCGAATATGTGCAGAGAGCCAGAATTTGGCTCCAAAATATAGCTCAGGCCTCGAAATTGGGATGTTTGGGATATTTTGAAAACTGCAGGGGAGTTTGTTCAAAATGTGACTCACTGCTGCGTCCAGTACTTGGCATATGTTGGGTTTAAAAAGTCGTAATATCAAACTGCGAATACGTGCAGAGAGCCAAAATTTGGCTCCAAAATATTGCTCAGGCCTCGTAATTAGGATATTTGGGTTATTTTGAAAACTGCAGGGAGGTTTGGGACAAATGTGACCAAACGCCGCTTTCAGTACTTGGCATATGTTGGGTATAAAAAATTCGCAGTTTCAAACTGCGAATACGTGCAGAGAGCCAGAATTTGGCTCCAAAATATTGCTCAGGCCTCGAAATTGTGATGTTTGGGATATTTTGAAAACTGCAGGGGACTTTCGGACAATTATGACCAAACGCCGCTTTCGGTACTTGACATATGTTGGGTATAAAAAGTCGTAATTTCAAACTGCGAATACGTGCAGAGAGCCTGAATTTGGCTCTAAAATATGGCTCAGGCCTCGAAATTGGGATATATGGAATATTTTGAAAACTGCAAAGAGGTTTGGGACAAATGTGACCAAACGCCGCTTTCAGTACTTCGCATATGTTGGGTATAAAAATTCGTAATTTCAAACTGCGAATACGTGCAGAGAACCAGAATTTGGCTCCAAAATATGGCTCAGGCCTCGAAATTGGGATGTTTGGGATATTTTGAAAATTGCAGGGGAGTTTGTGCAAAATGTGACTCACTGCCGAGTCCAGTTCTTGGCATATGTTGGGTATAAAAGTCGTAATATCAAACTGCGAATACGTGCAGAGAGCCAGAATTTGGCTCTAAATATGGCTCAGGCCTCGAAATTGGGATATTTGGGATATTTTGAAAACTGGAGGGGAGTTTGTGCAAAATGTGACTCACTGCCGCTTTCAGTACTTGGCATATGTTGGGTATAAAAAGTCGTAATATCAAACTGCGAATACTTGCAGAGAGCCAAAATTTGGCTCCAAAATATGGCTCAGGCCTCGAAATTGGGATGTTAGGGATATTTTGAAAACTGCAGGGGACTTTGGGACAAATATGACCTAACGCTGCTTTCGGTACTTGACATATGTTGGGTATAAAAAGTCGTAATTTCAAACTGCGAATACGTGCAGAGAGCCTGAATTTGGCTCCAAAATATGGCTCAGGCCTCGAAATTGGGATATATGGAATATTTTGAAAACTGCAAGGAGGTTTGGGACAAATGTGACTAAACGCCGCTTTCAGTACTTCGCATATGTTGGGTATAAAAAGTCGATATTTCAAACTGCGAATACGTGCAGAGAGCCAGAATTTGGCTCCAAAATATGACTCAGGCCTCGAAATTGGGATATTTGGGATATTTAAAAAACTGCGGGGGAGTTTGTGCAAAATGTAACTCATTGTCGCTTCCAGTACTTGGTATATGTTGGGTATAATAAGTTGTAATTTCAAACTGCGAATACGTGCAGAGAGCCAGAATTTGGCTACAAAATATTGCTCAGGCCTCGAAATTGGGATGTTTGGGATATTTTGAAAACTGCAGGGGACTTTGGGACAAATATGACCAAACGCCGCTTTCGGTACTTGACATATGTTGGGTATAAAAAGTCGTAATTTCAAACTGCGAATACGTGCAGAGAGCCAGAATTTGGCTCCAAAATATGGCTCAAGGCTCGAAATTGGGATATTTGGGATATTTCGAAAACTGCATGGGAGTTTGTGCAAAATGTAATTCATTGCCGCTTTCAGTACTTGGCATATGTTGGGTATAATAAGATGTAATTTCAAACTGCGAATACGTGAAGAGAGCCAGAATTTGGCTCCAAAATATGGCTCAGTCCTCGATATTGGGATATTTGGGATATTTTGAAAACTGCAGGGGGGATTGGGACAAATGTGACCAAACGCCACTTTCAGTACTTCGCATATGTTGGGTATAAAAAAGTTGTAATATCAAACTGCGAATACGTGCAGAGAGCCTGAATTTGGCTCCAAAATATGGCTCTGGCGTAGAAATTGGGATGTTTGGGATATTTTGAAAACTGAAGGGGAGTTTGTGGAAAATGTGACTCACTGCCGCTTTCAGTACTTAGCATACGTTGGGTATAAAAAGTCGTAATATCAAACTGCGAATACGTGCATAGAGCCAGAATTTGGCTCCAAAATATTGCTCAGGCCTCGATATTAGGATGTTTGTGATATTTTGAAAACTGGAGGGAGGTTTGGGACAAATGTGACCAAACGCAGCTTTCAGGACTTGGCATATGTTGGGTATAAAAAGTCGTAATTTTAAACTGCGAATAAGTGCAGAGATCCAGAATTTGGCTCCAAAATATTGCTCAGGCCTCGATATTAGGATGTTTGTGATATTTTGAAAACTGCAGAGGGGATTGGGACAAATGTGACCAAACGCCGCTTCCAGCACTTGGCATATGTTGGGTATAAAAAAGTCGCAATTTCAAACTGCGAATACGTGCAGAGAGCCTGAATTTGGCTCCAAAATATGTCTCAGGCCTCGAAATTGGGAAATTTGGGATATTTCGAAAACTGCAGGGAGTTTGTGCAAAATGTGACTCACTGCCGCTTTCAGGACTTGGCATATGTTGGGTATAAAAAGATGTAATATCAAACTGCGAATACGTGCATAGAGCCAGAGTTTGGCTCCAAAATATGGCTCAGGTCTCGAAATTAGGATGTTTGGGATATTTTAAAAACTGGAGGGAGGTTTGGGACAAATGTGACCAAACGCCGCTTTCAGCACTTGGCATATATTGTTTATAAAAAAGTCGCAATTTCAAACTGCGAAAACGTGCAGAGAGCCTGAATTTGGCTCCAAAATATGGCTCAGGCCTCAAAATTGGGATATTTGGGATATTTTGAAAACTGGAGGGGAGTTTGTGCAAAATGTGACTCACTGCCATTTTCAGTACTTGGCATATGTTGGGTATAAAATTCGTAATATCAAACTGCGAATACTTGCAGAGAGCCAGAATTTGGCTCCAAAATATGGCTCAGGCCTCGATATAGGGATGTTTGGAATATTTTGAAAACTGCAGGAAGGTTTTGGACAAATGTGACCAAACGCCGCTTTCAGTACTTCGCATATGTTGGGTATAAAAAATTCGTAATTTCAAACTGCGAATATGTGCAGAGAGCCAGAATTTGGCTCCAAAATATAGCTCAGGCCTCGAAATTGGGATGTTTGGGATATTTTGAAAACTGCAGGGGAGTTTGTTCAAAATGTGACTCACTGCTGCGTCCAGTACTTGGCATATGTTGGGTTTAAAAAGTCGTAATATCAAACTGCGAATACGTGCAGAGAGCCAAAATTTGGCTCCAAAATATGGCTCAGGCCTCGTAATTAGGATATTTGGGTTATTTTGAAAACTGCAGGGAGGTTTGGGACAAATGTGACCAAACGCCGCTTTCAGTACTTGGCATATGTTGGGTATAAAAAATTCGCAGTTTCAAACTGCGAATACGTGCAGAGAGCCAGAATTTGGCTCCAAAATATTGCTCAGGCCTCGAAATTGTGATGTTTGGGATATTTTGAAAACTGCAGGGGACTTTCGGACAATTATGACCAAACGCCGCTTTCGGTACTTGACATATGTTGGGTATAAAAAGTCGTAATTTCAAACTGCGAATACGTGCAGAGAGCCTGAATTTGGCTCTAAAATATGGCTCAGGCCTCGAAATTGGGATATATGGAATATTTTGAAAACTGCAAAGAGGTTTGGGACAAATGTGACCAAATGCCGCTTTCAGTACTTCGCATATGTTGGGTATAAAAATTCGTAATTTCAAACTGCGAATACGTGCAGAGAACCAGAATTTGGCTCCAAAATATGGCTCAGGCCTCGAAATTGGGATGTTTGGGATATTTTGAAAATTGCAGGGGAGTTTGTGCAAAATGTGACTCACTGCCGAGTCCAGTTCTTGGCATATGTTGGGTATAAAAGTCGTAATATCAAACTGCGAATACGTGCAGAGAGCCAGAATTTGGCTCTAAATATGGCTCAGGCCTCGAAATTGGGATATTTGGGATATTTTGAAAACTGGAGGGGAGTTTGTGCAAAATGTGACTCACTGCCGCTTTCAGTACTTGGCATATGTTGGGTATAAAATTCGTAATATCAAATTGCGAATACTTGCAGAGAGCCAGAATTTGGCTCCAAAATATGGCTCAGGCCTCAATATAGGGATGTTTTGGATATATTGAAAACTGCAGGAAGGTTTGGGACAAATGTGACCACACGCCACTTTCAGTACTTCGCATATGTTGGGTATAAAAAAGTCGTAATTTCAAACTGCGAATACCTGCAGAGAGCCATAATTTGGCCCCAAAATATGGCTCAGGCCTCGAAATTTGGATGTTTGGGATATTTTGAAAACTGGAGGGAGGTTTGGGACAAATGTGACCAAACGCCGCTTTCAGTACTTGGCATACTTTGGTATAAAAATTCGTAATTTCAAACTGCGAATACATGCAGAGAGCCAGAATTTGACTCCAAAATATGGCTCAGGCCTCGAAATTGGAATGTTTGGGATATTTTGAAAACTGCAGGGGACTTTGGGACAAATATGACCAAACGCCGCTTTCGGTACTTTACATATGTTAGGTATAAAAACTCGTAATTTCAAACTGCGAATACGTGCGAAGAGCCTGAATTTGGCTCCAAAATATGGCACAAGGCTCGAAATTGGGATATTTGGGATATTTCGAAAATTGCAGGGGAGTTTGTGCAAAATGTGGCTCGCTGCCGCTTTCAGGACTTCGCATATGTTGGGTATAAAAAGTCGTAATATCAAACTGCGAATACGTGCAGAGAGCCAGAATTTAGCTCCAAAATATAGCTCAGGCCTCGAAATTGGGATATTTGGGATATTTCGAAAACTGCAGGGGAGTTTGTGCAAAATGTAACTCATTGCCGCTTTCAGTACTTGGCATATGTTGGGTATAAAAAGTCGTTATTTTAAACTGCGAATACGTGCAGAGAGCCAGAATTTGGCTCCAAAATATGGCTCAGGCCTCGAAATTGGGATATTTGGGATATTTCGAAAACTGCAGGGGAGTTTGTGCAAAATGTAACTCATTGCCGCTTTCAGTACTTGGCATATGTTGGGTATAATAAGTTGTAATTTCAAACTGCGAATACGTGCAGAAAGCCAAAATTTGGCTCCAAAATATGGCTCAGGCCTCAATATTGGGATATTTGGGATATTTTGAAAACTGCGGGGGGGATTGGGACAAATGTGACCAAACGCCGCTTTCAGTACTTCGCATATGTTGGGTATAAAAAATTCGTAATTTCAAACTGCGAATACGTGCAGAGAGCCAGAATTTGGCTCCAAAATATGGCTCAAGGCTCGAAATTGGGATATTTGGGATATTTCGAAAACTGCATGGGAGTTTGTACAAAATGTGACTCACTGCCGCTTTCAGTACTCTGCATATGTTGGGTATAAAATTCCTATTATCAAACTGCGAATACGTGCAGAGAGCCAGAATTTGGCTCCAAAATATGGCTCAGGCCTCGATATTGGGATGTTTGGGATATTTTGAAAAGTGCAGGAAGGTTTGGGACAAATGTGACTCACTGCCGCTTTCTGTACTTCGCATATGTTGGGTATAAAAAGTCGTAATATCAAACTGCGAATAAAGCAAAGAGCCAGAATTTGGCCCCAAAACATGGCTCAGGCCTCGAAATTGGGATGTTTGAGATATTTTGAAAACTGGAGGGAGGTTTGGGACAAATGTGACCAAACGCCGCTTTCAGTACTTGGCATACTTTGGGTATAAAAATTCGTAATTTCAAACTGCGAATACATGCAGAGAGCCAGAATTTGACTCCAAAATATAGCTCAGGCCTCGAAATTGGAATATTTGGAATATTTCATAAACTGCAGGGAGGTTTGGGACAAATGTGACCAAACGTCGCTTTCAGTACTTGGCTTATGTTGGGTATAAAAAAATCGCAATTTCAAACTGCGAATACGTGCAGAGAGCCAGAATTTGGCTCCAAAATATGGCTGAGGCCTCGAAATTGGGTTTGTTTGGATATTTAGAAAACTGCAGGGGAGTTGGTGCAAAATGTGACTCACTGCTGTTTTCAGGACTTGGCATATGTTGGGTTTAAAAAGTCGTAATTTAAAACTGCGAATACATGCAAAGAGCCAGAATTTGGCTTCAAAATATGGCTCAGGCCTCGATATTGGGATATTTGGGATATTTGGGATATTTTGAAAACTGCAGGGAGGGTTGGGACAAATGTGACCAAACGCCGCTTTTAGTCCTTTGCATATGTTGGGTATAAAAAAGTCGTAATTTCAAACTGCGAATACGTGCAGAGAGCCAGAATTTGACTCCAAAATATTGCTCAGGCATCGAAATTTGGATGTTTGGGATATTTTGAAAACTGCAGCGGAGTTTGTGCAAAATGTGACTCACTGCCGCTTTCAGTACTTGGCATATGTTGGGTATAAAAAGTAGTAATATCAACTGCGAATACATGCAGAGAGCTAGAAATTGGCTCCAAAATATGGCTCAGGCCACGAAATTGGGATATTTGGGATATTTTGAAAACTGCGAGGAGGTTTGGGACAAATGTGACCAAACGCCGCTTTCAGTACTTGGCATTTGTTGGGTATAAAAAGACTTAATTTCGAACTGCGAATACGTGCAGAGAGTCAGAATTTAGCTCCAAAATATGGCTCAGTCCTCGATATTGGGATATTTGGGATATTTTGAAAACTGCAGGGGGGATTGGGACAAATGTGACCAAACGCCACTTTCAGTACTTCGCATATGTTGGGTATAAAAAAGTTGTAATATCAAACTGCGAATACGTGCAGAGAGCCAGAATTTGGCTCCAAAATATGGCTCAGGCGTCGAAATTGGGATGTTTGGGATATTTTGAAAACTGCAGGGGAGTTTGTGCAAAATGTGACTCACTGCCGCTTTCAGTACTTAGCATATGTTGGGTATAAAAAGTCGTAATATCAAACTGCGAATACGTGCATAGAGCCAGAATTTGGCTCCAAAACATGGCTCAGACCTCGAAATTCGAATGTTTGGGATATTTTGAAAACTGGAGGGAGGTTTGGGACAAATGTGACCAAACGCCGCTTTCAGGACTTGGCATATGTTGGGTATAAAAAGTCGTAATTTCAAACTGCAAATACGTGCAGAGATCCAGAATTTGGCTCCAAAATATGGCTCAGGCCTCGATATAGGGATGTTTGGGATATTTTGAAAACTGCAGGAAGGTTTGGGACAAATGTGACCAAAAGCCGCTTCCAGCACTTGGCATATGTTGGGTATAAAAAAGTCGCAATTTCAAACTGCGAACACGTGCAGAGAGCCAGAATTTGGCTCCAAAATATGGCTCAGGGCCTCGAAATTGGGATATCTGGGATATTTTGAAAACTATAGGGGAGATTGTGCAAATTGTGACTCTGCCGTTGTCAGGACTAGGCATATGTTGGGTATAAAAAGTCGTAATTTAAAACTGCGAATACATGCAAAAAGCCAGAATTTGGCTTCAAAATATGGCTCAGGCCTCGATATTGGGATATTAGGGATATTTTGAAAACTGCAGGGATGTTTGGGACAAATGTGACCAAACGCCGCTTTCAGTACTTAGCATATATTGGGTATAAAAATATGCAATTTCAAACAGCGAATACGTGCAGTGTGCCAGAATTTGGCTCCAAAATATGGCTCAGGCCTCGAAATTGGGATGTTTGGGATATTTTGAAAACTGCAGGGGAATTTGTGCAAAATGTTACTCACTGCCGCGTCCAGTTCTTGGCATATGTTGGGTATAAAAAGTCGTAATATCAAACTGCGAATACGTGCAGAGAGCCAGAATTTGGCTCCAAAATATGGCTCAGGCCTCGAAATTGGGATATTTGGGATATTTTGAAAACTGGAGGGGAGTTTGTGCAAAATGTGACTCACTGCCGCTTTCAGTACTTGGCATATGTTGGGTATAAAATTCGTAATATCAAACTGCGAATACTTGCAGAGAGCCAGAATTTGGCTCCAAAATATGGCTCAGGCCTCGATATAGGGATGTTTGGGAAATATTGAAAACTGCAGGAAGGTTTGGGACAAATGTGACCAAGCGCCGCTTTCAGTACTTCGTATATGTTGGGTATAAAAAAGCCGTAATTTCAAACTGCGAATACGTGCAGAGAGCTAGAATTTGGCTACAAAATATGGCTCAGGCCTCGAAATTGGGATGTTTGGGATATTTTGAAAACTGCAGGGGACTTTGGGACAAATATGACCAAACGCCGCTTTCGGTACTTTACATATGTTGGGTATAAAAAGTCGTAATTTCAAACTGCGAATACGTGCGAAGAGCCTGAATTTGGCTCCAAAATATGGCTCAGGCCTCGGAATTGGGATATTTGGGATATTTTGAAAACTGCAAGGAGGTTTGGGACAAATGTGACCAAAAGCCGCTTTCAATACTTCGCATATGTTGGGTATGAAAAGTCGTAATTTCAAACTACGAATACGTGCAGAGAGCCAGAATTTAGCTCCAAAATATGGCTCAAGGCTCGAAATTGGGATATTTGGGATATTTCGAAAATTGCAGGGGAGTTTGTTCAAAATGTGACTCGCTGCCGCTTTCAGGACTTCGTATATGTTGGGTATAAAAATTCGTAATATCAAACTGCGAATACGTACAGAGAGCCAGAATTTAGCTCCAAAATATGGCTCAGGCCTCGATATTGGGATGTTTGGGATATTTAGAAAACTGCAGGAAGATTTGGGACAAATGTGACCAAACGCCGCTTTCAGTACTTGGCATATGTTGGGTATAAAAATCGTTATTTTAAACTGCGAATACGTGCAGAGAGCCAGAATTGGGCTCCAAAATATGGCTCAGGCCTCGAAATTGGGATATTTGGGATATTTCGAAAACTGCAGGGGAGTTTGTGCAAAATGTAACTCATTGCCGCTTTCAGTACTTGGCATATGTTGGGTATAATAAGTTGTAATTTCAAACTGCGAATACGTGCAGAGAGCCAAAATTTGGCTCCAAAATATGGCTCAGGCGTCGAAATTGGGATGTTTGGGATGTTTTGAAAATTGCAGGGGAGTTTGTGCAAAATGTGACTCACTGCCGCTTTCAGTACTCTGCATATGTTGGGTATAAAATTCGTATTATCAAACTGCGAAAACGTGCAGAGAGCCAGAATTTTGCTAAAAAATATGGCTCAGGCCTCGATATTGGGATGTTTGGGATATTTTGAAAACTGCAGGAAGGTTTGGGACAAATGTGACTCACTGCCGCTTTCTGTACTTTGCATATGTTGGGTATAAAAAGTCGTAATATCAAACTGCGAATACGTGCAAAGAGCCAGAATTTGGCCCCAAAATATGGCTCAGGCCTCGAAATTGGGATGTTTGGGATATTTTGAAAACTGGAGGGAGGTTTGGGACAAATGTGACCAAACGCCGCTTTCAGGACTTGGCATATGTTGGGTATAAAAAGTCGCAATTTCAAACTGCGAATACATGCAGAGAGCCAGAATTTGGCTCCAAAATATGGCTCAGGCCTCGAAATTAGGATTTTTTGGATATTTAGAAAACTGCAGGGGAGTTGGTGCAAAATGTGACTCTCTGCCGTTTTCAGGACTTGGCATATGTTGGGTATAAAAAATTCGCAATTTCAAACTGCGAATACGTGTAGAGAGCCAGAATTTGGCTCCAAAATATGGCTCAGGCCTCGAAATTGGGATGTTAGGGATATTTTGAAAACTGCAGGGGACTTTGGGATAAATATGACCTAAAGCTGCTTTCGGTACTTGACATATGTTGGGTATAAAAAGTCGTAATTTCAAACTGCGAATACGTGCAGAGAGCCTGAATTTGGCTCCAAAATATGGCTCAGGCCTCGAAATTGGGATATATGGAATATTTTGAAAACTGCAAGGAGGTTTGGGACAAATGTGACTAAACGCCTCTTTCAGTACTTCGCATATGTTGGGTATAAAAAGTCGATATTTCAAACTGCGAATACGTGGAGAGAGCCAGAATTTGGCTCCATAATATGACTCAGGCCTCGAAATTGGGATATTTGGGATATTTCAAAAACTGCAGGGGAGTTTGTGCAAAATGTAACTCATTGTCGCTTCCAGTACTTGGTATATGTTGGGTATAATAAGTTGTAATTTCAAACTGCGAATACGTGCAGAGAGCCAGAATTTGGCTCCAAAATATGGCTCAGTCCTCGATATTGGGATATTTGGGATATTTTGAAAACTGCAGGGGGGATTGGGACATATGTGACCAAACGCCACTTTCAGTACTTCGCATATGTTGGGTATAAAAAAGTCGTAATATCAAACTGCGAATACGTGCAGAGAGCCAGAATTTGGCTCCAAAATATGGCTCAGGCGTCGAAATTGGGATGTTTGGGATATTTTGAAAACTGCAGGGGAGTTTGTGCAAAATGTGACTCACTGCCGCTTTCAGTACTTAGTATATGTTGGGTATAAAAAGTCGTAATATCAAACTGCGAATACGTGCATAGAGCCAGAATTTGGCTCCAAAATATGGCTCAGGCCTCGAAATTGGAATGTTTGGGATATTTTGAAAACTGGAGAGAGGTTTGGGACAAATGTGACCAAACGCCGCTTTCAGGACTTGGCATATGTTGGGTATAAAAAGTCGTAACTTCAAACTGCGAATACGTGCAGAGATCCAGAATTTGGCTCCAAAATATGGCTCAGGCCTCGATATTAGGATGTTTGGGATATTTTGAAAACTGCAGAGTGGATTGGGACAAATGTGACCAAACGCCGCTTCCAGCACTTGGCATATGTTGGGTATAAAAAAGTCGCAATTTCAAACTGCGAGTACGTGCAGAGAGCCTTAATTTGGCTCCAAAATATGGCTCAGGCCTCGAAATTGGGATGTTTGGGATATTTTGAAAACTGCAGGGGAGTTTGTTAAAAATGTGACTCACTGCTGCGTCCAGTACTTGGCATATGTTGGGTTTAAAAAGTCGTAATATCAAACTGCGAATACGTGCAGAGAGCCAAAATTTGGCTCCAAAATATGGCTCAGGCCTCGTAATTAGGATATTTGGGTTATTTTGAAAACTGCAGGGAGGTTTGGGATAAATGTGACCAAACGTCGCTTTCAGTACTTGGCATATGTTGAGTATAAAAAATTCGCAATTTCAAACTGCGAATACGTGCAGAGAGCCAGAATTTGGCCACAAAATATTGCACAGGCCTCGAAATTTGGATGTTTGGGATATTTTGAAAACTGCAGGGGACTTTGGGACAAATATGACCAAACGCCGCTTTCGGTACTTGGCATATGTTGGGTATAAAAAGTCGTAATTTCAAACTGCGAATACGTGCAGAGAGCCAGAATTTGGCTCCAAAATATGGCTCAAGGCTCGAAATTGGGATATTTGGGATATTTCGAAAATTGCAGGGGAGTTTGTGCAAAATGTGACTCACTGCCGCTTTCAGGACTTGGCATATGTTGGGTATAAAAAGTCGTTATTTCAAACTGCAAATACGTGCAGAGAGCCAGAATTTGGCTCCAAAATATGGCTCAGGCCTCGAAATTGGGATATTTGGGATATTTCGAAAACTGCAGGGGAGTTTGTGCAAAATGTAATTCATTGCCGCTTTCAGTACTTGGCATATGTTGGGTATAATAAGATGTAATTTCAAACTGCGAATATGTGCAGAGAGCCAGAATTTGGCTCCAAAATATGGCTCAGTCCTCGATATCGGGATATTTGGGATATTTTGAAAACTGCAGGGGGGATTGGGACATATGTGACCAAACGCCACTTTCAGTACTTCGCATATGTTGGGTATAAAAAAGTCGTAATATCAAACTGCGAATACGTGCAGAGAGCCAGAATTTGGCTCCAAAATATGGCTCAGGCGTCGAAATTGGGATGTTTGGGATATTTTGAAAACTGCAGGGGAGTTTGTGCAAAATGTGACTCACTGCCGCTTTCAGTACTTAGCATATGTTGGGTATAAAAAGTCGTAATATCAAACTGCGAATACGTGCATAGAGCCAGAATTTGGCTCCAAAATATGGCTCAGGCCTCGAAATTGGAATGTTTGGGATATTTTGAAAACTGGAGAGAGGTTTGGGACAAATGTGACCAAACGCCGCTTTCAGGACTTGGCATATGTTGGGTATAAAAAGTCGTAACTTCAAACTGCGAATACGTGCAGAGATCCAGAATTTGGCTCCAAAATATGGCTCAGGCCTCGATATTAGGATGTTTGGGATATTTTGAAAACTGCAGAGTGGATTGGGACAAATGTGACCAAACGCCGCTTCCAGCACTTGGCATATGTTGGGTATAAAAAAGTCGCAATTTCAAACTGCGAGTACGTGCAGAGAGCCTTAATTTGGCTCCAAAATATGGCTCAGGCCTCGAAATTGGGATGTTTGGGATATTTTGAAAACTGCAGGGGAGTTTGTTAAAAATGTGACTCACTGCTGCGTCCAGTACTTGGCATATGTTGGGTATAAAAAGTCGTAATTTTAAACTGCGAATACGTGCAGAGATCCAGAATTTGGCTCCAAAGTATGGCTCAGGCCTCGATATTAGGATGTTTGGGATATTTTGAAAACTGCAGAAGGGATTGGGACAAATGTGACCAAACGCCGCTTCCAGCACTTGGCATATGTTGGGTATAAAAAAGTCGCAATTTCAAACTGCGAATACGTGCAGAGAGCCTGAATTTGGCTCCAAAATATGTCTCAGGCCTAGAAATTGGGAAATTTGGGATATTTCGAAAACTGCAGGGAGTTTGTGCAAAATGTGACTCACTGCCGCTTTCAGGACTTGGCATATGTTGGGTATAAAAAGTTGTAATATCAAACTGCGAATACGTGCATAGAGCCAGAGTTTGGCTCCAAAATATGGCTCAGGTCTCGAAATTAGGATGTTTGGGATATTTTAAAAACTGGAGGGAGGTTTGGGACAAATGTGACCAAACGCTGCTTTCAGCACTTGGCATATATTGGGTATAAAAAAGTCGCAATTTCAAACTGCGAAAACGTGCAGAGAGCCTGAATTTGGCTCCAAAATATGGCTCAGGCCTCAAAATTGGGATATTTGGGATATTTTGAAAACTGGAGGGGAGTTTGTGCAAAATGTGACTCACTGCCACTTTCAGTACTTGGCATATGTTGGGTATAAAATTCGTAATATCAAACTGCGAATACTTGCAGAGAGCCAGAATTTGGCTCCAAAATATGGCTCAGGTCTCGATATAGGGATGTTTGGAATATTTTGAAAACTGCAGGAAGGTTTTGGACAAATGTGACCAAACGCCGCTTTCAGTACTTCGCATATGTTGGGTATAAAAAATTCGTAATTTCAAACTGCGAATATGTTCAGAGAGCCAGAATTTGGCTCCAAAATATAGCTCAAGCCTCGAAATTGGTATGTTTGGGATATTTTGAAAACTGCAGGGGAGTTTGTTAAAAATGTGACTCACTGCTGCGCCCAGTACTTGGCATATGTTGGGTTTAAAAAGTCGTAATATCAAACTGCGAATACGTGCAGAGAGCCAAAATTTGGCTCCAAAATATGGCTCAGGCCTCGTAATTAGGATATTTGGGTTATTTTGAAAACTGCAGGAAGGTTTTGGACAAATGTGACCAAACGCCGCTTTCAGTACTTCGCATATGTTGGGTATAAAAATTCGCAATTTCAAACTGCGAATACGTGCAGAGAGCCAGAATTTGGCTACAAAATATTGCTCAGGCCTCGAAATTGGGTTGTTTGGGATATTTTGAAAACTGGAGGGAGGTTTGGGACAAATGTGACCAAACGCCGCTTTCAGTACTTGGCATATGTTGGGTATAAAAAGTCGTAATTTCAAACTGCGAATACGTGCAGAGAGCCAGAATTTGGCTCCAAAATATGGCTCAAGGCTCGAAATTGGGATATTTGGGATATTTTGAAAACTGCAGGGGAGTTTGTGCAAAATGTAACTCATTGTCGCTTCCAGTACTTGGTATATGTTGAGTATAATAAGTTGTAATTTAAAACTGCGAATACGTGCAGAGAGCCAGAATTTGGCTCCAACATATGGCTCAGTCCTCGATATTGGGATATTTGGGATATTTTGAAAACTGCAGGGGGGATTGGGACAAATGTGACCAAACGCCACTTTCAGTACTTCGCATATGTTGGGTATAAAAAAGTCGTAATATCAAACTGCGAATACGTGCAGAGAGCCAGAATTTGGCTCCAAAATATGGCTCAGGCGTCGAAATTGGGATGTTTGGGATATTTTGAAAACTGCAGGGGAGTTTGTGCAAAATGTGACTCACTGCCGCTTTCAGTACTTAGCATATGTTGGGTATAAAAAGTCGTAATATCAAACTGCGAATACGTGCATAGAGCCAGAATTTGGCTCCAAAATATGGCTCAGGCCTCGAAATTGGAATGTTTGGGATATTTTGAAAACTGGAGAGAGGTTTGGGACAAATGTGACCAAACGCCGCTTTCAGGACTTGGCATATGTTGGGTATAAAAAGTCGTAACTTCAAACTGCGAATACGTGCAGAGATCCAGAATTTGGCTCCAAAATATGGCTCAGGCCTCGATATTAGGATGTTTGGGATATTTTGAAAACTGCAGAGTGGATTGGGACAAATGTGACCAAACGCCGCTTCCAGCACTTGGCATATGTTGGGTATAAAAAAGTCGCAATTTCAAACTGCGAATACGTGCAGAGAGCCTTAATTTGGCTCCAAAATATGGCTCAGGCCTCGAAATTGGGATGTTTGGGATAATTTGAAAACTGCAGGGGAGTTTGTTAAAAATGTGACTCACTGCTGCGTCCATTACTTGGCATATGTTGGGTTTAAAAAGTCGTAATACCAAACTGCGAATACGTGCAGAGAGCCAAAATTTGGCTCCAAAATATGGCTCAAGGCTCGAAATTGGGATATTTGGGATATTTCGAAAATTGCAGGGGAGTTTGTGCAAAATGTGACTCACTGCCGCTTTCAGGACTTGGCATATGTTGGGTATAAAAAGTCGTTATTTCAAACTGCAAATACGTGCAGAGAGCCAGAATTAGGCTCCAAAATATGGCTCAGGCCTCGAAATTGGGATATTTGGGATATTTCGAAAACTGCAGGGGAGTTTGTGCAAAATGTAATTCATTGCCGCTTTCAGTACTTGGCATATGTTGGGTATAATAAGATGTAATTTCAAACTGCGAATACGTGCAGAGAGCCAGAATTTGGCTCCAAAATATGACTCAGTCCTCGATATTGGGATATTTGGGATATTTTGAAAACTGCAGGGGGGATTGGGACAAATGTGACCAAACGCCACTTTCAGTACTTCGCATATGTTGGGTATAAAAAAGTTGTAATATCAAACTGCGAATACGTGCAGAGAGCCTGAATTTGGCTCCAAAATATGGCTCAGGCGTCGAAATTGGGATGTTTGGGATATTTTGAAAACTGCAGGGGAGTTTGTGCAAAATGTGACTCACTGCCGCTTTCAGTACTTAGCATACGTTGGGTATAAAAAGTCGTAATATCAAACTGCGAATACGTGCATAGAGCCAGAATTTGGCTCCAAAATATGGCTCAGGCCTCGAAATTGGAATGTTTGGGATATTTTGAAAACTGGAGGGAGGTTTGGGACAAATGTGACCAAACGCAGCTTTCAGGACTTGGCATATGTTGGGTATAAAAAGTCGTAATTTTAAACTGCGAATACGTGCAGAGATCCAGAATTTGGCTCCAAAGTATGGCTCAGGCCTCGATATTAGGATGTTTGGGATATTTTGAAAACTGCAGAGGGGATTGGGACAAATGTGACCAAACGCCGCTTCCAGCACTTGGCATATGTTGGGTATAAAAAAGTCGCAATTTCAAACTGCGAATACGTGCAGAGAGCCTGAATTTGGCTCCAAAATATGTCTCAGGCCTAGAAATTGGGAAATTTGGGATATTTCGAAAACTGCAGGGAGTTTGTGCAAAATGTGACTCACTGCCGCTTTCAGGACTTGGCATATGTTGGGTATAAAAAGTTGTAATATCAAACTGCGAATACTTGCAGAGAGCCAGAATTTGGCTCCAAAATATGGCTCAGGTCTCGATATAGGGATGTTTGGAATATTTTGAAAACTGCAGGAAGGTTTTGGACAAATGTGACCAAACGCCGCTTTCAGTACTTCGCATATGTTGGGTATAAAAAATTCATAATTTCAAACTGCGAATATGTGCAGAGAGCCAGAATTTAGCTCCAAAATATAGCTCAGGCCTCGAAATTGGGATGTTTGGGATATTTTGAAAACTGCAGGGGAGTTTGTTCAAAATGTGACTCACTGCTGCGTCCAGTACTTGGCATATGTTGGGTTTAAAAAGTCGTAATATCAAACTGCGAATACGTGCAGAGAGCCAAAATTTGGCTCCAAAATATGGCTCAGGCCTCGTAATTAGGATATTTGGGTTATTTTGAAAACTGCAGGAAGGTTTTGGACAAATGTGACCAAACGCCGCTTTCAGTACTTCGCATATAATGGGTATAAAAAGTCGTTATTTCAAACTGCAAATACGTGCAGATATCCAGAATTTGGCTCCAAAATATGGCTCAGGCCTCGAAATTGGGATGTTTGGGATATTTTGAAAACTGCAGGGGAGTTTGTTAAAAATGTGACTCACTGCTGCGTCCAGTACTTGGCATATGTTGGGTTTAAAAAGTCGTAATATCAAACTGCGAATACGTGCAGAGAGCCAAAATTTGGCTCCAAAATATGGCTCAGGCCTCGTAATTAGGATATTTGGGTTATTTTGAAAACTGCAGGAAGGTTTTGGACAAATGTGACCAAACGCCGCTTTCAGTACTTCGCATATGTTGGGTATAAAAATTCGCAATTTCAAACTGCGAATACGTGCAGAGAGCCAGAATTTGGCTACAAAATATTGCTCAGGCCTCGAAATTGGGTTGTTTGGGATATTTTGAAAACTGGAGGGAGGTTTGGGACAAATGTGACCAAACGCCGCTTTCAGTACTTGGCATATGTTGGGTATAAAAAGTCGTAATTTCAAACTGCGAATACGTGCAGAGAGCCAGAATTTGGCTCCAAAATATGGCTCAAGGCTCGAAATTGGGATATTTGGGATATTTCGAAAATTGCAGGGGAGTTTGTGCAAAATGTGACTCACTGCCGCTTTCAGGACTTGGCATATGTTGGGTATAAAAAGTCGTTATTTCAAACTGCAAATACGTGCAGAGAGCCAGAATTTGGCTCCAAAATATGGCTCAGGCCTCGAAATTGGGATATTTGGGATATTTCGAAAACTGCAGGGGAGTTTGTGCAAAATGTAACTCATTGTCGCTTCCAGTACTTGGTATATGTTGAGTATAATAAGTTGTAATTTAAAACTGCGAATACGTGCAGAGAGCCAGAATTTGGCTCCAAAATATGGCTCAGTCCTCGATATTGGGATATTTGGGATATTTTGAAAACTGCAGGGGGGATTGGGACCAATGTGACCAAACGCCACTTTCAGTACTTCGCATATGTTGGGTATAAAAAAGTCGTAATATCAAACTGCGAATACGTGCAGAGAGCCAGAATTTGGCTCCAAAATATGGCTCAGGCGTCGAAATTGGGATGTTTGGGATATTTTGAAAACTGCAGGGGAGTTTGTGCAAAATGTGACTCACTGCCGCTTTCAGTACTTAGCATATGTTGGGTATAAAAAGTCGTAATATCAAACTGCGAATACGTTCATAGAGCCAGAATTTGGCTCCAAAATATGGCTCAGGCCTCGAAATTGGAATGTTTGGGATATTTTGAAAACTGGAGAGAGGTTTGGGACAAATGTGACCAAACGCCGCTTTCAGGACTTGGCATATGTTGGGTATAAAAAGCCGTAACTTCAAACTGCGAATACGTACAGAGAGCCTATATTTGGCTCCAAAATATGGCTCAAGCCTCGATATTGGGATGTTTGGGATATTTTGAAAACTGGAGGAAGGTTTGGGACAAATGTGACCAAACGCCGCTTTCAGTACTTGGCATATGTTGGGTATAAAAAGTTGTAATTTCAAACTGCGAATACGTACAGAGAGCCTATATTTGGCTCCAAAATATGGCTCTGGCCTCGAAATTGGGATATTTGGGATATTTCGAAAACTGCAGGGGAGTTTGTGCTAAATGTGACTCACTGCCGCGTCCAGTTCTTAACATATGTTGGGTATAAAAAGTCGTAATATCAAACTTCGAATACATGCAGAGAGCCAGAATTTGGCTCCAAAATATGGCTCAGGCCTCGAAATTGGGATATTTGGGATATTTTGAAAACTGCAGGAAGGTTTGGGATAAATGTGACCAAACGCCGCTTTCAGTACTTAGCATATGTTGGGTATAAAAAAGTCGCAATTTCAAACTGCGAATACGTACAGAGAGCCTGAATTTGGCTCCAAAATATGGCTTAGGCCTTGAAATTGGGATATTTGGGATAATTCGAAAACTGCAGGGGAGTTTGTGCAAAATGTGACTCACTGCCGCTTTTAGTACTTGGCATATGATGGGTATAAAAAATCGTAATTTAAAACTGCGAATACGTGCAGAGAGCCAGAATTTGGCTCCAAAATATGGCTCAGGCCTCGAAATTGAGATGTATGGGATATTTTGAAAACTGGAGGGAGGTTTGGGACAAATGTGACCAAACGCCGCTTTCAGCACTTGGCATATATTGGGTATAAAAAATTCGCAATTTCAAACTGCGAATACGTGCAGAGAGCCAGAACTTGGCTCCAAAACATGGCTCAGGCCTCGAAATTGGGATATTTGGGATATTTTAAAAACTGGAGGGGAGTTTGTGCAAATTGTGACTCACTGCCGCTTTCAGTACTTGGCATTTGCCGGGTATAAAACTGGTAATATCAAATTGCGAATACGTGCAGAGAGCCAGAATTTGGCTCCAATATATGGCTCAGGCTTTGATATTGGGATGTTTTGGATATTTTGAAAACTGCAGGAAGGTTTGGGACAAATGCGACAAAACACCACTTTCAGTACTTGGCATATGATGGGTTTAAAAAGTCGTAATATCAAACTGCGAATACGTGCAGAGAGCCTGAATTTGGCTTCAAAATATAGCTCAGGCCTCGAAATTGGGGTGTTTGGGATATTTTGAAAACTGCAGGGGAGTTTGTGCAAAATGTGACTCATTGCCGCTTTCAGTACTTTGCAAATGTTGGGTTTAATAAGTTGTAATTTCAAACTGCGAATACGTGCAGAGAGCCAGAATTTGGCTCGAAAATATGGCTCAAGCCTCGATATTGGGATGTTTGGGATATTTTGAAAACTGCAGGAAGGTTTGGGATAAATGTGACCAAACGCCGCTTTCAGTACTTGGCATATGTTGGGTATAAAAAGTTGTAATTTCAAACTGCGAATACGTTCAGAGAGCCTATATTTGGCTCCAAAATATGGCTCAGGCCTCGAAATTGAGATGTATGGGATATTTTGAAAATTGGAGGGAGGTTTGGGACAAATGTGACCAAACGCCGCTTTCAGTACTTGGCATATGTTGGGTATAAAAAGTCGTAATTTCAAACTGCGAATACACGCAGAGAGCCAGAATTTGGCTCAAAAACATGGCTCAGGCCTCGAAATTGGGATATTTGGGATATTTTGAAAACTGGAGGGGAGATTGTGCAAAATGTAACTCACTGCCGCTTTCAGTACTTGGCATATATTGGGTATAAAATTCGTAATATCAAATTGCGAATACGTGCAGAGAGTCAGAATTTGGCTCCAAAATATGGCTCAGGTGTCGATATTGGGATGTTTGGGATATTTTGAAAACTGCAGGAAGGTTTGGGACAAATGTGACCAAACGTCGCTTTCAGTACTTGGCGTATGTTGGGTATAAAAAGTTGGATCTTCAAACTGCGAATACGTACAGAGAGCCTGAATTTGGCTCCAAAATATGGCTCAGGCCTCGAAATTGGGATGTTTGGGATATTTTGAAAACTGCAGGGGAGTTTGTGCAAAATGTGACTCATTGCCGCTTTCAGTACTTTGCATATGTTGGGTATAATAAGTTGTAATTTCAAACTGCGAATACGTGCAGAGAGCCAGAATTTGGCTCCAAAATATGGCTCAAGCCTCGATATTGGGATGTTTGGGATATTTTGAAAACTGGGAGGAAGGTTTGGGACAAATGTGACCAAACGCCGCTTTCAGTACTTGGCATATGTTGGGTATAAAAAGTTGTAATTTCAAACTGCGAATACGTACAGAGAGCCTATATTTGGCTCCAAAATATGGCTCTGGCCTCGAAATTGGGATATTTGGGATATTTCGAAAACTGCAGGGGAGTTTGTGCAAAATGTGACTCTCTGCCGCTTTCAGGACTTGGCATATGTTGGGTATAAAAAGTCGTAATATTAAACTGCGAATACGTGCATAGAGCCAGAATTTGGCTCCAAAATATGGCTCAGGCCTCGAAATTGGGATGTTTGGGATATTTTGAAAACTGAAGGAAGGTTTGGGACAAATGTGACCAAACGTCGCTTTCAGTACTTGGCATATGTTGGGTATAAAAAGTTGGATCTTCAAACTGCGAATACGTACAGAGAGCCTGAATTTGGCTCCAAAATATGGCTCAGGCCTCGAAATTGGGATGTTTGGGATATTTTGAAAACTGCAGGGGAGTTTGTGCAAAATGTGACTCATTGCCGCTTTCAGTACTTTGCATATGTTGGGTATAATAAGTTGTAATTTCAAACTGCGAATACGTGCAGAGAGCGAGAATTTGGCTCCAAAATATGGCTCAAGCCTCGATATTGGGATGTTTGGGATATTTTGAAAACTGGAGGAAGGTTTGGGACAAATGTGACCAAACGCCGCTTTCAGTACTTGGCATATGTTGGGTATAAAAAGTTGTAATTTCAAACTGCGAATACGTACAGAGAGCCTATATTTAGCTCCAAAATATGGCTCTGGCCTCGAAATTGGGATATTTGGGATATTTCGAAAACTGCAGGGGAGTTTGTGCAAAATGTGACTCTCTGCCGCTTTCAGGACTTGGCATATGTTGGGTATAAAAAGTCGTAATATTAAACTGCCAATACGTGCATTGAGCCAGAATTTGGCTCCAAAATGTGGCTCAGGCCTCGAAATTGGGATGTTTGGGATATTTTGAAAACTGGAGGGAGGTTTGGGACAAAAGTGACCAAACGTCGCTTTCAGTACTTGGCATACGTTGGGTACAAAAATTCGTAACTTAAATCTGCGAATACGTGCAGAGAGCCAGAATTTGGCTCCAAAATATGGCTTAGGCCTCGAAATTGGGATATTTAGGATATTTCGAAAACTGTAGGGGAGTTTGTGCAAAATGTGACTCACTGCCGCTTTCAGGACTTAGCATATGTTGGGTATAAAAAGTCGTAATATCAAACTGCGAATACGTGCATAGAGCCAGAATTTGGCTCCAAAATATGGCTCAGGCCTCGAAATTGGGATGTTTGGGATATTTTGAAAACTGGAGAGAGGTTTGGGACAAATGTGACCAAACGCCGCTTTCAGTAATTGGCATATGTTGGTTAAAAAAAATTGTAATTTCAAACTGCGAATACGTACAGAGAGCCTGAATTTGGCTCCAAAATATGGCTCAGGCCTCGAAATTGAAATATTTGGGATATTTTGAAAACTGGAGGGGAGTTTGTGCAAAATGTGACTCATTGCCGCTTTCAGTACTTGGCATATGTTGGTTATAAAATTCGTAATATCAAACAGCGAATACGTGCAGAGAGCCAGAATTTGGCTCCAAAATATGGCTCAGGCCTCGAAATTGGGATATTTGGGATATTTTTAAAACTGCAGGAAGGTTTGGGATAAATGTGACCAAACGCCGCTTTCAGTACTTAGTATATGTTGGGTATAAAAAAGTCGCAATTTCAAACTGCGAATACGTACAGAGAGCCGGAATTTGGCTCCAAAATATGGCTCATGCCTCGAAATTGGGATATTTGGGATATTTCGAAAACTGCAGGGGAGTTTGTGCAAAATGTGACTCACTGCCGCGTCCAGTACTTTGCATATGTTGGGTATAATAAGTTGTAATTTCAAACTGCGAATACATGCAGAGAGCCAGAATTTGGCTCCAAAATATGGCTCAAGCCTCGATATTGGGATATTTGGGATATTTTGAAAACTGCAGGAAGGTTTGGGATAAATGTGACCAAACGCCGCTTTCAGTACTTAGCATATGTTGGGTATAAAAAAGTCGCAATTTCAAACTGCGAATACGTACAGAGAGCCGGAATTTGGCTCCAAAATATGGCTCAGGCCTCGAAATTGGGATGTTTGGGATATTTTGAAAACTGCAGGGGAGTTTGTGCAAAATGTGACTCATTGCCGCTTTCAGTACTTTGCATATGTTGGGTATAATAAGTTGTAATTTCAAACTGCGAATACGTGCAGAGAGCCAGAATTTGGCTCCAAAATATGGCTCAAGCCTCGATATTGGGATGTTTGGGATATTTTGAAAACTGGGAGGAAGGTTTGGGACAAATGTGACCAAACGCCGCTTTCAGTACTTGGCATATGTTGGGTATAAAAAGTTGTAATTTCAAACTGCGAATACGTACAGAGAGCCTATATTTGGCTCCAAAATATGGCTCTGGCCTCGAAATTGGGATATTTGGGATATTTCGAAAACTGCAGGGGAGTTTGTGCAAAATGTGACTCTCTGCCGCTTTCAGGACTTGGCATATGTTGGGTATAAAAAGTCGTAATATTAAACTGCGAATACGTGCATAGAGCCAGAATTTGGCTCCAAAATATGGCTCAGGCCTCGAAATTGGGATGTTTGGGATATTTTGAAAACTGAAGGAAGGTTTGGGACAAATGTGACCAAACGTCGCTTTCAGTACTTGGCATATGTTGGGTATAAAAAGTTGGATCTTCAAACTGCGAATACGTACAGAGAGCCTGAATTTGGCTCCAAAATATGGCTCAGGCCTCGAAATTGGGATGTTTGGGATATTTTGAAAACTGCAGGGGAGTTTGTGCAAAATGTGACTCATTGCCGCTTTCAGTACTTTGCATATGTTGGGTATAATAAGTTGTAATTTCAAACTGCGAATACGTGCAGAGATCGAGAATTTGGCTCCAAAATATGGCTCAAGCCTCGATATTGGGATGTTTGGGATATTTTGAAAACTGGAGGAAGGTTTGGGACAAATGTGACCAAACGCCGCTTTCAGTACTTGGCATATGTTGGGTATAAAAAGTTGTAATTTCAAACTGCGAATACGTACAGAGAGCCTATATTTAGCTCCAAAATATGGCTCTGGCCTCGAAATTGGGATATTTGGGATATTTCGAAAACTGCAGGGGAGTTTGTGCAAAATGTGACTCTCTGCCGCTTTCAGGACTTGGCATATGTTGGGTATAAAAAGTCGTAATATTAAACTGCCAATACGTGCATTGAGCCAGAATTTGGCTCCAAAATGTGGCTCAGGCCTCGAAATTGGGATGTTTGGGATATTTTGAAAACTGGAGGGAGGTTTGGGACAAAAGTGACCAAACGTCGCTTTCAGTACTTGGCATACGTTGGGTACAAAAATTCGTAACTTAAATCTGCGAATACGTGCAGAGAGCCAGAATTTGGCTCCAAAATATGGCTTAGGCCTCGAAATTGGGATATTTAGGATATTTCGAAAACTGTAGGGGAGTTTGTGCAAAATGTGACTCACTGCCGCTTTCAGGACTTAGCATATGTTGGGTATAAAAAGTCGTAATATCAAACTGCGAATACGTGCATAGAGCCAGAATTTGGCTCCAAAATATGGCTCAGGCCTCGAAATTGGGATGTTTGGGATATTTTGAAAACTGGAGAGAGGTTTGGGACAAATGTGACCAAACGCCGCTTTCAGTAATTGGCATATGTTGGTTAAAAAAAATTGTAATTTCAAACTGCGAATACGTACAGAGAGCCTGAATTTGGCTCCAAAATATGGCTCAGGCCTCGAAATTGGGATATTTGGGATATTTTGAAAACTGGAGGGGAGTTTGTGCAAAATGTGACTCATTGCCGCTTTCAGTACTTGGCATATGTTGGTTATAAAATTCGTAATATCAAACAGCGAATACGTGCAGAGAGCCAGAATTTGGCTCCAAAATATGGCTCAGGCCTCGAAATTGGGATATTTGGGATATTTTTAAAACTGCAGGAAGGTTTGGGATAAATGTGACCAAACGCCGCTTTCAGTACTTAGTATATGTTGGGTATAAAAAAGTCGCAATTTCAAACTGCGAATACGTACAGAGAGCCGGAATTTGGCTCCAAAATATGGCTCATGCCTCGAAATTGGGATATTTGGGATATTTCGAAAACTGCAGGGGAGTTTGTGCAAAATGTGACTCACTGCCGCGTCCAGTACTTTGCATATGTTGGGTATAATAAGTTGTAATTTCAAACTGCGAATACATGCAGAGAGCCAGAATTTGGCTCCAAAATATGGCTCAAGCCTCGATATTGGGATATTTGGGATATTTTGAAAACTGCAGGAAGGTTTGGGATAAATGTGACCAAACGCCGCTTTCAGTACTTAGCATATGTTGGGTATAAAAAAGTCGCAATTTCAAACTGCGAATACGTACAGAGAGCCGGAATTTGGCTCCAAAATATGGCTCGTGCCTCGAAATTGGGATATTTGGGATATTTCGAAAACTGCAGGGGAGTTTGTGCAAAATGTGACTCACTGCCGTTTTCAGTACTTGGCATATGTTGGGTATAAAAAGTTGTAATTTCAAACTGCGAATACATGCAGAGTGCCAGAATTTGGCTCCAAAATTTGGCTCAGGCCTCGAAATTGAGATGTATGGGATATTTTGAAAACCGGGGGGAGGTTTGGGACAAATGTGACCAAAAGCCGCTTTCAGCACTTGGCATATATTGGGTATAAAAAATTCGCAATTTCAAACTGCGAATACGTGCAGAGAGCCAGAATTTGGCTCAAAAACATGGCTCAGGCCTCGAAATTGGGATATTTGGGATATTTTGAAAACTGGAGGGGAGATTGTGCAAAATGTAACTCACTGCCGCTTTCAGTACTTGGCATATATTGGGTATAAAATTCGTAATATCAAACTGTGAATACCTGCAGAGAGTCAGAATTTGGCTCCAAAATATGGCTCAGGCCTCGATATTGGGATGTTTGGGATATTTTGAAAACTGCAGGAAGGTTTGGGACAAATGTGACCAAACGCCGCTTTCAGTACTTGGCATATGTTGGGTATAAAAAGTTGGATCTTCAAACTGCGAATACGTACAGAGAGCCTGAATTTGGCTCCAAAATATGGCTCAGGCCTCGAAATTGGGATGTTTGGGATATTTTGAAAACTGCAGGGAAGTTTGTGCAAAATGTGACTCATTGCCACTTTCAGTACTTTGCATATGTTGGGTATAATAAGTTGTATTTTCAAACTGCGAATACGTACAGAGAGCCTATATTTAGCTCCAAAATATGGCTCAGGCCTCGAAATTGGGATATTTGGGATATTTTGAAAACTGGAGGGGAGTTTGTGCAAAACGTGACTCATTGCTGCTTTCAGTACTTGGCATATGTTGGTTATAAAATTCGTAGTATCAAACAGCGAATACGTGCAGAGAGCCAGAATTTGGGTCCAAAATATGGCTCAGGCCTCGAAATTGGGATATTTGGGATATTTTTAAAACTGCAGGAAGGTTTGGGATAAATGTGACCAAACGCCGCTTTCAGTACTTAGTATATGTTGGGTGTAAAAAAGTCGCAATTTCAAACTGTGAATACGTACAGAGAGCCTGAATTTGGCTCCAAAATATGGCTCAGGCCTCGAAATTGGGATATTTGGGATATTTTGAAAACTGGAGGGGAGTTTGGGCAAAATGTGACTCATTGCCGCTTTCAGTACTTGGCATATGTTGGTTATAAAATTCGTAATATCAAACAGCGAATACGTGCAGAGAGCCAGAATTTGGCTACAAAACATGGCTCAGGCCTCGATATTGGGATGTTTGGGATATTTTGTAAACTGCAGGAAGGTTTGGGACAAATGTGACCAAACGCCGCTTTCAGTACTTGGCATATGTTGGGTATAAAAAGTTGGATCTTCAAACTGCGAATACGTACAGAGAGCCTGAATTTGGCTCCAAAATATGGCTCAGGCCTCGAAATTGGGAAGTTTGGGATATTTTGAAAACTGCAGGGGAGTTTGCGCAAAATGTGACTCACTGCCTCTTTCAGAACTTTGCATATGTTGGGTATAAAAATTTGTAATATCAAACTGCGAATACGTGCATAGAGCCCGAATTTGGCTCCAAATTATGTCTCAGGCCTCGAAATTGGAATGTTTGGGATATTTTGAAAACTGCAGGGAGGTTTGGGACAAATGTGACCAAACGCCTCTTTCAGTACTTGGTATATGTTGGTATAAAAAAGTCGCAATTTCAAACTGCGAATACGTGCAGAGAGTCAGAATTTGGCTCCATAATATGGCTCAGGCCTTGAAATTGGGATATTTGGGATTTTTGAAAACTGGAGGGGAGTTTGGGACAAATGTGATCAAACGCCGCTTTCAGTACTTCGCATATGTTGGGTATAAAAAATTCGCGCTTTCAATCTGCGAATACGTGCAGAGAGCCAGAATTTGGCTCCAAAATATGGCTCAGGCCTCGAAATTGGGATGTTTGGGATATTTTGAAAACTGGAGGGGGGTTTGGGACAAATGTGAACAAACGCCGCTCTCAGTACTTGGCAAATGTTGGTTATAAAAAGTCGTAATATCAAACTGCGAATAATTGCAAAAAAACAGTATTTGGCTTCAAAATATGGCTCAGGCCTTGAAATTGGGATACTTGGGATATTTCGAAAAATGCAGGGGAGTTTGCGCAAAATGTGACTCACTGCCACTTTCAGGACTTGGCATATGTTAGGTATAAAAATTTGTAATATCAAACTGCGAATACGTGCAGAGAGCCAGAATTTGGCTCCAAAATATGGATCAGGCCTTGAAATTGGGATCTTTGGGATATTTCGAAAACTGCATTGGAGTTTGTGCAAAATGTGACTCACTGCCGCTTTCAGGACTTGGCATATGTTGGGTATAAAAATTTGTAATATCAAAATGCGAATACATGCACAGAGCCAGAATTTGGCTCCAAATTATGGCTCAGGCCTCGAAATTGGGATGTTTGGGATATTTTGAAAACTGCAGGGAGGTTTGGGACAAATGTGACCAAACGTCTCTTTCAGTACTTGGCATATGTTGGTATAAAAAAGTCGCAATTTCAAACTGCGAATACGTGCAGAGAGCCAGAATTTGGCTCCACAATATGGCTCAGGCCTCGAAATTGGGATATTTGGGATATTTTGAAAACTGCAGGGGAGTTTGTACAAAATCTGACTCACTGCCGCTTTCAGGACTTAGCATATGTTGGGTATAAGTATTCGCAGTATAAGTATTTGGGTATAATACTGCGAGCCAGTATTTGGCTTCAAAATATGGCTCAGGCCTTGAAATTGGGATACTTGGGATATTTCAAAAAATGCAGGGGAGATTGCGCAAAATGTGACACACTGCCTCTTTCAGGACTTGGCATATGTTGGGTATAAAAATTTGTAATATCAAACTGCGAATACGTGCATAGAGCCAGAATTTGGCTCAAAATTATGTCTCAGGCCTCGAAATTGGGATGTTTTGGATATTTTCAAAACTGCAGGGAGGTTTGTGACAAATGTGACCAAACGCCTCTTTCAGTACTTGGCATATGTTGGTATAAAAAAGTCGCAATTTCAAACTGCGAATACGTGCTGAGAGCCAGAATTTGGCTGTATAATATGGCTCAGGCCTTGAAATTGAGATATTTGGGATTTTTGAAAACTGCAGTAACGTTTGGGACAAATGTGATCAAACGCCGCTTTCAGTACTTCGCATATGTTGGGTATAAAAAAGTCGCGCTTTCAATCTGCGAATACGTGCAGAGAGCCAGAATTTGGCTCCAAAATATGGCTCAGGCCTCGAAATTGGGATGTTTGGGATATTTTGAAAACTGGAGGGGGGTTTGGGACAAATGTGAACAAACGCCGCTTTCAGTACTTGGCAAAAGTTGGTTATAAAAAGTCGTAATTTCAAACTGCGAATAATTGCAAAAAAACAGTATTTGGCTTCAAAATATGGTTCAGGCCTTGAAATTGGGATACTTGGGATATTTCGAAAAATGCAGGGGAGTTTGCGCAAAATGTGACTCACTGCCTCTTTCTGGACTTGGCATATGTTGCGTATAAAAATTCGTAATATCAAACTGCGAATAAGTGCATAGAGCCAGAATTTATCTCCAAATTATGTCTCGGGCCTCGAAATTGGGATGTTTGGGATATTTTGAAAACTGCAGGGAGGTTTGGGACAAATGTGACCAAACGCCTATTTCAGTACTTAGCATATGTTCGTATAAAAAAGTCGCAATATCAAACTGCGAATACGTGCAGAGAGCCAGAATTTGGCTACATAATATGGCTCAGGCCTCGAAATTGGGATATTTGGGATATTTTGAAAACTGCAGGGGAGTTTGTGCAAAATCTGACTCACTGCCACTTTCAGTACTTGGCATATGTTGGGTATAAAAAGTCGTAATTTCAAACTGCGAATACGTGCAGAAAGCCAGAATTTGGCTCCAAAATATGACTCAGGCCTCGAAATTGTGATGTTTGTGATATTTTGAAAACTGGGGGGAGGTTTGGGACAAATGTGACCAAACGCCGCTTTCAGCACTTGGCATATATTGGGTATAAAAAAGACGCAATTTCAAACTGCGAATACGTGCAGAGAGCCAGAATTTGGCTCCAAATTATGGCTCAGACCTCGAAATTGGGATATTTGGGATATTTTGAAAACTGGAGGGGAGTTTGTGCAAAATGTGACTCACTGCCGCTATCAGTACTTGGCATATGTTGGGTATAAAATTCGTAATATCAAACTGCGAATACGTGCATAGAGCCAGAATTTGGCACCAAAATAAGCCTCAGGCCTCGATATTGGGATGTTTGGGATATTTTGAAAACTGCAGGAAGGTTTGTGACAAATGTGACCAAACGCCGCTTTCAGTACTTCGCATATGTTGGGTATAAATAAGTTGTAATTTCAAACTGCGAATACGTGCAGAGAGCCAGAATTTGGCTCCAAAATATGGATCAGGCCTTGAAATTGGGATCTTTGGGATATTTTGAAAACTGGAGGGAGGTTTGGGACAAATGTGACCAAACAGCGCTTTCAGTACTTGGCATATGTTGGGTATAAAAATTTGTAATATCAAACTGCGAATACGTGCATAGAGCCAGAATTTGGCTCAAAATTATGTCTCAGGCCTCGAAATTGGGATGTTTGGGATATTTTAAAAACTGGAGGGGGGTTTGGGACAAATGTGAACAAACGCCGCTTTCAGTACTTGGCAAATGTTGGTTATAAAAAGTCGTAATTTCAAACTGCGAATAATTGCAAAAAAACAGTATTTGGCTTCAAAATATGGTTCAGGCCTTGAAATTGGGATACTTGGGATATTTCGAAAAATGCAGGGGAGTTTGCGCAAAATGTGACTCACTTCCTCTTTCTGGACTTGGCATATGTTGCGTATAAAAATTCGTAATATCAAACTGCGAATAAGTGCATAAAGCCAGAATTTATCTCCAAATTATGTCTCGGGCCTCGAAATTGGGATGTTTGGGATATTTTGAAAACTGCAGGGAGGTTTGGGACAAATGTGACCAAACGCCTCTTTCAGTACTTGGCATATGTTGGTATAAAAAAGTCGCAATTTCAAACTGCGAATACGTGCATAGAGCCAGAATTTGGCTCTAAAATATTGCTCAGGCCTCGAAATTGGGATGTTTGGGATATTTTGAAAACTGCAGGGGAGTTTGTTCAAAATGTGACTCATTGCCGCTTTCAGTACTTGGCATATGTTGGGAATAAAAAGTCGTAATATCAAACTGCGAATACATGCAAAGAGCCAGAATTTGGCTCCAAAATATGGCTCAGGCCTCGAAATTGGGATATTTGGGATATTTTGAAAACTGCGGGGAAGTTTGAGACAAATGTGACCAAACGCCGCTTTCAGTACTTGGCATATGTTGGGTATAAAAAGATATAATTTCAAACTGCGAATACGTGCAAAGAGCCAGAATTTGGCTCCAAAATATGGCTCAGGCCTCGAAATTGGGATATTTGCGTTATTTTGAAAACTGGAGGGGAGTTTGAGCAAAATGTGATTCACTGCCGCTTTCAGTACTTGGCATATGTTGGGAATAAAAAAGTCGCAATTTCAAACTGCGAATACGTGCAGAGATCGAGAATTTGGCTCCAAAATATGGCTCAGGCCTCGAAATTGGGATATTTGGGATATTTCGAAACCTGCAGGGGAGTTTGTGCAAAATGTGACTCACTGCCGCTTTCAGGACTTTGCATATGTTGGGTAAAAAAATTCGTAATATCAAACTGCGAATACGTGCATAGAGCCAAAATTTGGCTCTAAATTATGGCTCAGGTTTAGAAATGGGGAAGCTTGGGATATTTTGAAAACTGCAGGGGAGTTTGGGACAAATTTGACCAAACGCCGCTTTCAGTACTTGACATATGTTGGGTATAAAAAATTCGTAATTTCAAACTGCGAATACGTGCAGAGAGCCAGAATTTGGCTCCAAAATATGGCTCAGGCTTCGAAATTGGGATGCTTCGGATATTTTGAAAACTGGAGGCAGGTTTGGGACAAATTTGAACAAACGCCTCTTTCAGTACTTGGCATATGTTGGGTATAAAAAAGTCGCAATTTCAAACTGCGAATACGTGCAGAGAGCCAGAATTTGGCTCCAAAATTTGGCTCAGGCCTCGAAATTGGAATATTTGGGATATTTCAAAAACTGCAGGGGAGTTTGTGCAAAATGTGACTCACTGCCGCTTTCAGGACTTGGCATATGTTGGGTATAAAAAGTCGTAATATCAAACTGCGAATACGTGCATAGAGCCAGAATTTGGCTCCAAAATATGGCTAAGGCCTCGAAATATGAATGTTTGAGATATTTTGAATACTGGAGGGAGGTTTGGAACAAATGTGACCAAACGCCGCTTTCAGTACTTCGCATATGTTGGGTATAAAAATCGTAATTTCAAACTGCAAATACGTGCAGAGAGCCAGAATTTGGCTCCAAAATATGGGTCAGGCCTCGAAATTGGGATGTTTGGGATATTTTGAAAACTGCAGGGGAGTTTGTGCAAAATGTGACTCACTGCCGTTTTCAGGACTTGGCATATGTTGGGTATAAAAAGTCGTAATTTAAAACTGCGAATACGTGCAGAGAGCCTGGATTTGGCTCCAAAATATGGCTCAGGCCTCGAAATTGGGACGGTTGGAATATTTTGAAAACTGCAGGGAGGTTTGGGACAAATGTGACCAAACGCCGCTTTCAGTACTTCGCATATGTTGGGTATAAAAAGTCGTAATTTTAAACTGCGAATACGTGCAGAAAGCTAGAATTTGACTCCAAAATATGGCTCAGACCTCGAAATTGGGATGTTTGGGATATTTTGAAAACTGCAGGGGAGTTTGTGCAAAATGTGACTCACTGCCGCTTTCAGTACTTGGCATATGATGGAATAAAAAGTCGTAATATCAAACTGCGAATACGTGCAAAGAGCCAGAATTTGGCTCCAAAATATGGATCAGGCCTCGATATTGGGATATTTGGGATATTTTGAAAACTGCAGGGAGGTTTAGGCCAAATGTGACCAAACGCAGCTTTCAGTCCTTCGCATATGTTGGGTATAAAAAAGTCGTAATTTCAAACTGTGAATACGTGCAGAGAGCCAAAATTTGGCTCCAAAATATTGCTCAGGCCTCGAAATTGGGATGTTTGGGATATTTTGAAAATTGCAGGGAGTTAGTGCAAAATGTGACTCAATGTCGCTTTCAGAACTTGGCATATGTTGGGTATAAAAAGTCGTAATATCAAACCCCGAATACATGCAGAGAGCCAGAATTTGGCTCCGAAATATGGCTCAGGCCTCGAAATTGGGATATTTGGGATATGTTGAAAACTGCAGGGAGGTTTGGGACAAATGTGACTAAACGCCGCTTTCAGTACTTGGCATATGTTAGGTATAAAAAGACGTTATTTAGAACTGCGAATACGTGCAGAGAGCCAGAATTTGGCTCCAAAATATGGCTCAGGCCTCGAAATTGGGATATTTGGGATATTTTGAAAACTGCAGGGAGGTTTGGGACAAATGTGACCAAACGCCGCTGTCAGTACTTCGCATATGTTGTGTATAAAAAGTCGTAATTTCAAACGGCGAATACGTGCAGAAAGCTAGAATTTGACTCCAAAATATGGCTCAGGCGTCGAAATTGGGGTGGTTGGGATATTTTGAAAACTGCAGTTATATTTGGGACAAATGTGACCAAACGCCGCTTTCACTACTTGGCATATGTTGGGTATAAAAAGTCGTTATTTCAAACTGCGAATACGAGCAGAGAGCCTGAATTTGGTTGCAAAATATGGCTCAGGCCTCGATATTGGGATGTTTGGGATATTTTGAAAACTGCAGGGGGGATTGGGACAAATGTTACTAAACGCCTCTTTCAGTACTTCGCATATGTTGGGTATAAAAAGTCGTTATTTCAAACTGCGAATACGTGCAGAGAGCCAGAATTTGGCTCCAAAATATGGCTCAGGCCTCGATATTGGGATGTTTGGGATATTTTGAAAACTGCAGGAAAGTTTGGGACAAATGTGACCAAACGCCACTTTCAGTACTTCGCATATGTTGGGTATAAAAAAGTCGTAATTTCAAACTGCAAATACGTGCAGAGAGCCAGAATTTGGCTCCAAAATATGGCTCAGACATCGAAATTGGGATGTTTGGGATATTTTTAAAACTGCAGGGGAGTTTGTGCAAAATGTGACTCACTGCCGCTTTCAGTACTTGGCATATGTTGGGAATAAAAAGTCGTAATATCAAACTACGAATACGTGCAAAGAGCCAGAATTTGGCTCCAAAATATGGGTGAGGCCTCGATATTGGGATATTTGGGATATTTTGAAAACTGCAGGGAGGTTTAGGACAAATGTGACCAAACGCCGCTTTCAGTCCTTCGCATATGTTGGGTATAAAAAAGTCGTAATTTCAAACTGCAAATACGTGCAAAGAGCCAAAATTTGGCTCCAAAATATTGCTCAGGCCTCGAAATTGCGATGTTTGGGATATTTTGAAAATTGCAGGGGAGTTTGTGCAAAATGTGACTCAATGCCGCTTTCAGTACTTGGCATATGTTGGGTATAAAAAGTCGTAATATCAAACCCCAAATACATGCAGAGAGCCAGAATTTGGCTCCAAAATATGGCTCAGGCCTAGAAATTGGGATATTTGGGATATGTTGAAAACTGCAGGGAGGTTTGGGACAAATGTGACTAAACGCCGCTTTCAGTACTTGGCAAATGTTAGGTATAAAAAGACATTATTTCGAACTGCGAATACGTGCAGAGAGCCAGAATTTGGCTCCAAAATATGGCTCAGGCCTCGAAATTGGGATATTTGTGATATTTTGAAAACTGCAGGGATGTTTGGAACAAATGTGACCAAACGCCGCTTTCAGTACTTCGCATATGTTGGGTATAAAAAGTCGTAATTTCAAACTGCGAATACGTGCAGAAAACTAGAATTTGACTCCAAAATATGGCTCAGGCCTCGAAATTGGGTTGGTTGGGATATTTTGAAAACTGCAGTTATATTTGGGACAAATGTGACCAAACGCCGCTTTCAGTACTTGGCATATGTTGGGTATAAAAAGTCGTTATTTCAAACTGCGAATACGAGCAGAGAGCCTGAATTTGGTTGCAAAATATGGCTCAGGCCTCGATATTGGGATGTTTGGGATATTTTGAAAACTGCAGGGGGGATTGGGACAAATGTTACTAAACGCCACTTTCAGTACTTCGCATATGTTGGGTATAAAAAAGTCGTAATTTCAAACTGCAAATACGTGCAGAGAGCCAGAATTTGGCTCCAAAATATGGCTCAGACCTCGAAATTGGGATGATTGGGATATTTTGAAAACTGCAGGGGAGTTTGTGCAAAATGTGACTCACTGCCGCTTTCAATACTTGGCATATGTTGGGAATAAAAAGTCGTAATATCAAACTACGAATACGTGCAAAGAGCCAGAATTTGGCTCCAAAATATGGCTCAGGCCTCAAAATTGGGATGTTTGGGATATTTTGAAAACTGCAGGGGGGATTGTGACAAATGTGACCAAACGCCGCTTTCAGGACATGGCATATGTTGGGTATAAAAAGTTTTAATTTCAAACTGCGAATACGTGCAGAGAGCCAGAATTTGGCTCCAAAATATGGCTCAGGCCTCGAAATTTGTAAGTTTGGGATATTTTGAAAACTGCAGGGGAGTTTGTGCAAAATGTGACTCACTGCCGCGTCCAGTACTTGGCATATTTTTGGTATAAAAAGTCGTAATATCAAACTGCGAATACGTGCAAAGAGCCAGAATTTGGCTCCAAAATATTGCTCAGGCCTCGAAATTGGGATTTTTGGGATATTTTGAAAACTGGAGGGGAGTTTGTGCAAAATGTCTCACTGCCGCTCTCAGTACTTGGCATGTGTTGAGTATAAAAAGTTGGAATTTCGAACTGCGAATACGTGCAGAAAGCCTAAATTTGGCTCCAAAATATTTCTCAGGCCACGAAGTTGGGATATTTGGGATATTTTGAAAACTGCAGGGGGGATTGGGACAAATGTGACCAAACGCCGCTTTCAGTACATGGCATATATTGGGTATAAAAAGTCGGAATTTCAAACTGCGAATACGTGCAGAGAGCCAGAATTTTGCTCCAAAATATGGCTCAGGCCTCGAAGTTGGGATATTTTGGATATTTTGAAAACTGCAGGGGAGTTTATGCAAAATGTGACTCACTGCCGCTTTCAGTACTTGGCATATGTTGTGTATAAAAAGTCGTAATTTCAAACTGCGAATACGTGCAGAGAGCCAGAATTTGGCTCCAAAATATGGCTCAGGCCTCGATACTGGGATGTTTGGGATATTTTGAAAACTGCAGGAAGGTTTGGGACAAATGTGACCAAACGTCGCTTCAGTACTTGGCATATGTTGGGTATAAAAAGTCGTAATATCAAACTGCTAATACGTGCAGAGAGCCTGAATTTGACTTCAAAATATGGCTCCGGCCTCGAAATTGGGGTGTTAGGGATATTTTGAAAACTGCAGGGGAGTTTGTGCAAAATGTGACTCATTGCCGCTATCAGCACTTGGCATATGTTGGGTATAAAAAGTCGTAATATCAAACTGCGAATACGTGCAGAGAGCCAGAATTTGGCTCCAAAATATGGCTCAGGCCTCAATACTGGGATGTTTGGAATTTTTGAAAACTGCAAGGGAGTTTGTGCAAAATGTGACCAAACGGCGCTTTCAGTACTTCGCATATGTTGGGTAAAAAAAAGTCGTAATTTTCAACTGCGAATACGTGCAGAGAGCCAGAATTTGGCTCCAAAATATAGCTCAGGCCTCTAAATTGGGATATTTGGGATATTTTGAAAACTGCAGGGGGGATTCTTCAAAATGTGACTCATTGCCGCTTTCAGTACTTAGCATATGGGTATAAAATGTCGTAATTTCAAACTGCGAATACGTGCAGAGAGCCAGAATTTGTCTCCAAAATATGGCTCAGGCCTCAAAATTGGGATGTTTAGGATATTTTGATAACTGCAGGGGGGATTGGGACAAATGTGACCAAACGCCGCTTTCAGTACTTGGCATATGTTGGGTATAAAAAGTCGTAATTTCAAACTGCGAATACGTGCAGAGAGCCAGAATATGGCTCCAAAATATGACTCAGGCCTCGAAATTTGTAAGTTTGGGATATTTTGAAAACTGCAGGGGAGTTTGTGCAAAATGTGACTCACTGCCGTGTCCAGTACTTGGCATATGTTGGGTATAAAAAGTCGTAATATCAAACTGCGAATACATGCATAGAGCCAGAATTTGGCTCCAAATTATGGCTCAGGCCTCGAAATTGGGATATTTGGGATATTTTGAAAACTGCAGGGAGGTTTGGACAAATGTGACCAAACGCCTCTTTCAGTACTTGGCATATGCTGGGTATAAAAACTCGTAATTTCAAACTGCGAATACGTGCAGAGAGCCAGAATTTGGCTCCAAAATATGGCTCAGGCCTCGATATTGGGATGTTTAGGATATTTTAAAAACTGCAAGGGGGATTAGGACAAATGTGACCAAACGCACCTTTCAGGACATGGCATATGTTGGGAATAAAAAGTCGTAATTTCAAACTGCGAATACGTGCAGAGAGCCAGAATATGGCTCCAAAATATGACTCAGGCCTCGAAATTTGTAAGTTTGGGATATTTTGAAAACTGCAGGGGAGTTTGTGCAAAATGTGACTCACTGCCGTGTCCAGTACTTGGCATATGTTGGGTATAAAAAGTCGTAATATCAAACTGCGAATACATGCATAGAGCCAGAATTTGGCTCCAAATTATGGCTCAGGCCTCGAAATTGGGATATTTGGGATATTTTGAAAACTGCAGGGAGGTTTGGACAAATGTGACCAAACGCCTCTTTCAGTACTTGGTATATGCTGGGTATAAAAACTCGTAATTTCAAACTGCGAATACGTGCAGAGAGCCAGAATTTGGCTCCAAAATATTGCTCAGGCCTCGAAATTGGGATATTTGGGATATTTTGAAAATTGGAGGGGAGTTTGTGCAAAATGTCTCACTGCCGCTCTCAGTACTTGGCATGTGTTGGGTATAAAAAGTTGGAATTTCGAACTGCGAATACGTGCAGAAAGCCTAAATTTGGCTCCAAAATATGGCTCAGGCCTCGAAGTTGGGATATTTGGGATATTTTGAAAACTGCAGGGGGGATTGGGACAAATGTGACCAAACGCCGCTTTCAGTACTTGGCATATATTGGGTATAAAAAGTCGGAATTTCAAACTGCGAATACGTGCAGAGAGCCAGAATTTGGCTCCAAAATATTGCTCAGGCCTCGAAGTTGGGATATTTGGGATATTTTGAAAACTGCAGGGGAGTTTGTGCAAAATGTGACTCACTGCCGCTTTCACTACTTGGCATATGTTGTGTATAAAAAGTCGTAATTTCAAACTGCGAATACGTGCAGAGAGCCAGAATTTGGCTCCAAAATATGGCTCAGGCCTCGATACTGGGATGTTTGGGATATTTTGAAAACTGCAGGAAGGTTTGGGACAAATGTGACCAAACGCCGCTTCAGTACTTGGCATATGTTGGGTATAAAAAGTCGTAATATCAAACTGCTAATACGTGCAGAGAGCCTGAATTTGACTTCAAAATATGGCTCCGGCCTCGAAATTGGGGTGTTAGGGATATTTTGAAAACTGCAGGGGAGTTTGTGCAAAATGTGACTCATTGCCGCTATCAGCACTTGGCATATGTTGGGTATAAAAAGTCGTAATATCAAACTGCGAATACGTGCAGAGAGCCAGAATTTGGCTCCAAAATATGGCTCAGGCCTCAATACTGGGATGTTTGGGATATTATGAAAACTGCAAGGGAGTTTGTGCAAAATGTGACCAAACGGCGCTTTCAGTACTTCGCATATGTTGGGTAAAAAAAAGTCGTAATTTTCAACTGCGAATACGTGCAGAGAGCCAGAATTTGGCTCCAAAATATAGCTCAGGCCTCTAAATTGGGATATTTGGGATATTTTGAAAACTGCAGGGGGGATTCTTCAAAATGTGACTCATTGCCGCTTTCAGTACTTAGCATATGGGTATAAAATGTCGTAATTTCAAACTGCGAAACGTGCAGAGAGCCAGAATTTGTCTCCAAAATATGGCTCAGGCCTCAAAATTGGGATGTTTAGGATATTTTGATAACTGCAGGGGGGATTGGGACAAATGTGACCAAACGCCGCTTTCAGTACTTGGCATATGTTGGGTATAAAAAGTCGTAATTTCAAACTGCGAATACGTGCAGAGAGCCAGAATATGGCTCCAAAATATGACTCAGGCCTCGAAATTTGTAAGTTTGGGATATTTTGAAAACTTCAGGGGAGTTTGTGCAAAATGTGACTCACTGCCGTGTCCAGTACTTGGCATATGTTGGGTATAAAAAGTCGTAATATCAAACTGCGAATACATGCATAGAGCCAGAATTTGGCTCCAAATTATGGCTCAGGCCTCGAAATTGGGATATTTGGGATATTTTGAAAACTGCAGGGAGGTTTGGACAAATGTGACCAAACGCCTCTTTCAGTACTTGGCATATGCTGGGTATAAAAACTCGTAATTTCAAACTGCGAATACGTGCAGAGAGCCAGAATTTGGCTCCAAAATATGGCTCAGGCCTCGATATTGGGATGTTTAGGATATTTTAAAAACTGCAAGGGGGATTAGGACAAATGTGACCAAACGCACCTTTCAGGACATGGCATATGTTGGGAATAAAAAGTCGTAATTTCAAACTGCGAATACGTGCAGAGAGCCAGAATATGGCTCCAAAATATGACTCAGGCCTCGAAATTTGTAAGTGTGGGATATTTTGAAAACTGCAGGGGAGTTTGTGCAAAATGTGACTCACTGCCGTGTCCAGTACTTGGCATATGTTGGGTATAAAAAGTCGTAATATCAAACTGCGAATACATGCATAGAGCCAGAATTTGGCTCCAAATTATGGCTCAGGCCTCGAAATTGGGATATTTGGGATATTTTGAAAACTGCAGGGAGGTTTGGACAAATGTGACCAAACGCCTCTTTCAGTACTTGGCATATGCTGGGTATAAAAACTCGTAATTTCAAACTGCGAATACGTGCAGAGAGCCAGAATTTGGCTCCAAAATATTGCTCAGGCCTCGAAATTGGGATATTTGGGATATTTTGAAAATTGGAGGGGAGTTTGTGCAAAATGTCTCACTGCCGCTCTCAGTACTTGGCATGTGTTGGGTATAAAAAGTTGGAATTTCGAACTGCGAATACGTGCAGAAAGACTAAATTTGGCTCCAAAATATGGCTCAGGCCTCGAAGTTGGGATATTTGGGATATTTTGAAAACTGCAGGGGGGATTGGGACAAATGTGACCAAACGCAGCTTTCAGTACTTGGCATATATTGAGTATAAAAAGTCGGAATTTCAAACTGCGAATACGTGCAGAGAGCCAGAATTTGGCTCCAAAATATGGCTCAGGCCTCGAAGTTGGGATATTTGGGATATTTTGAAAACTGCAGGGGAGTTTGTGCAAAATGTGACTCACTGCCGCTTTCAGTACTTGGCATATGTTGTGTATAAAAAGTCGTAATTTCAAACTGCGAATACGTGCAGAGAGCCAGAATTTGGCTCCAAAATATGGCTCAGGCCTCGATACTGGGATGTTTGGGATATTTTGAAAACTGCAGGAAGGTTTGGGACAAATGTGACCAAACGCCGCTTCAGTACTTGGCATATGTTGGGTATAAAAAGTCGTAATATCAAACTGCTAATACGTGCAGAGAGCCTGAATTTGACTTCAAAATATGGCTCCGGCCTCGAAATTGGGGTGTTAGGGATATTTTGAAAACTGCAGGGGAGTTTGTGCAAAATGTGACTCATTGCCGCTTTCAGTACTTGGCATATGTTGGGTATAAAAAGTCGTAATATCAAACTGCGAATACGTGCAGAGAGCCAGAATTTGGCTCCAAAATATGGCTCAGGCCTCAATACTGGGATGTTTGGGATATTTTGAAAACTGCAAGGGAGTTTGTGCAAAATGTGACCAAACGGCGCTCTCAGTACTTCGCATATGTTGGGTAAAAAAATGTCGTAATTTTCAACTGCGAATACGTGCAGAGAGCCAGAATTTGGCTCAAAAACATGGCTCAGGCCTCAAAATTGGGATGTTTGGGATATTTTGAAAACTGCAAGAGAGTTTATGCAAAATGTGACTCACTGCCGCTTTCAGTACTTGGCATATGTTGGGTATAAAAAGTCGTAATATCAAACTGCGAATACGTGCAGAGAGCCAGAATTTGGCTCCAAAATATAGCTCAGGCCTCTAATTTGGGATATTTGGGATATTTTGAAAACTGCAGGGGGGATTCTTCAAAATGTGACTCATTGCCGCTTTCAGTACTTGGCATATGGGTATAAAAAGTCGTAATTTCAAACTGCGAATACGTGCAGAGAGCCAGAATTTGTCTCCAAAATATGGCTCAGGCCTCAAAATTGGGATGTTTGGGATATTTTGAAAACTGCAGGGGGGATTGGGACAAATGTGACCAAACACCGCTTTCAGTACTTGGCATATGTTGGGTATAAAAAGTCGTAATTTCAAACTGCAAATACGTGCAGAGAGCCAGAATTTGGCTCCAAAATATGGCTCAGGCCTCGATATTGGGATGTTTAGCATATTTTGAAAACTGCAAGGGGGATTAGGACAAATGTGACCAAACGCCGCTTTCAGGACATGGCATATGTTGGGAATAAAAAGTCGTAATTTCAAACTGCGAATACGTGCAGAGAGCCAGAATATGGCTCCAAAAAATGACTCAGGCCTCGAAATTTGTAAGTTTGGGATATTTTGAAAACTGCAGGGGAGTTTGTGCAAAATGTGACTCACTGCCGTGTCCAGTACTTGGCATATGTTGGGTATAAAAAGTCGTAATATCAAACTGCGAATACATGCATAGAGCCAGAATTTGGCTCCAAATTATGGCTCAGGCCTCGAAATTGGGATATATGGGATATTTTGAAAACTGCAGGGAGGTTTGGACAAATGTGATCAAACGCCTCTTTCAGTACTTGGCATATGCTGGGTATAAAAACTCGTAATTTCAAACTGCGAATACGTGCAGAGAGCCAGAATTTGGCTCCAAAATATTGCTCAGGCCTCGAAATTGGGATATTTGGGATATTTTGAAAATTGGAGGGGAGTTTGTGCAAAATGTCTCACTGCCGCTCTCAGTACTTGGCATGTGTTGGGTATAAAAAGTTGGAATTTCGAACTGCGAATACGTGCAGAAAGCCTAAATTTGGCTCCAAAATATGGCTCAGGCCTCGAAGTTGGGATATTTGGGATATTTTGAAAACTGCAGGGGGGATTGGGACAAATGTGACCAAACGCCGCTTTCAGTACTTGGCATATATTGGGTATAAAAAGTCGGAATTTCAAACTGCGAATACGTGCAGAAAGCCAGAATTTGGCTCCAAAATATGGCTCAGGCCTCGAAGTTGGGATATTTAGGATATTTTGAAAACTGCAGGGGAGTTTGTGCAAAATGTGACTCACTGCCGCTTTCAGTACTTGGCATATGTTGTGTATAAAAAGTCGTAATTTCAAACTGCGAATGCGTGCAGAGAGCCAGAATTTGGCTCCAAAATATGGCTCAGGCCTCGATACTGGGATGTTTGGGATATTTTGAAAACTGCAGGAAGGTTTGGGACAAATGTGACCAAACGCCGCTTCAGTACTTGGCATATGTTGGGTATAAAAAGTCGTAATATCAAACTGCTAATACGTGCAGAGAGCCTGAATTTGACTTCAAAATATGGCTCCGGCCTCGAAATTGGGGTGTTAGGGATATTTTGAAAACTGCAGGGGAGTTTGTGCAAAATGTGACTCATTGCCGCTTTCAGTACTTGGCATATGTTGGGTATAAAAAGTCGTAATATCAAACTGCGAATACGTGCAGAGAGCCAGAATTTGGCTCCAAAATATGGCTCAGGCCTCAATACTGGGATGTTTGGGATATTTTGAAAACTGCAAGGGAGTTTGTGCAAAATGTGACCAAACGGCGCTTTCAGTACTTCGCATATGTTGGGTAAAAAAAAGTCGTAATTTTCAACTGCGAATACGTGCAGAGAGCCAGAATTTGGCTCAAAAACATGGCTCAGGCCTCAAAATTGGGATGTTTGGGATATTTTGAAAACTGCAAGAGAGTTTATGCAAAATGTGACTCACTCCCGCTTTCAGTACTTGGCATATGTTGGGTATAAAAAGTCGTAATATCAAACTGCGAATACGTGCAGAGAGCCAGAATTTGGCTCCAAAATATAGCTCAGGCCTCTAATTTGGGATATTTGGGATATTTTGAAAACTGCAGGGGGGATTCTTCAAAATGTGACTCATTGCCGCTTTCAGTACTTGGCATATGGGTATAAAAAGTCGTAATTTCAAACTGCGAATACGTGCAGAGAGCCAGAATTTGTCTCCAAAATATGGCTCAGGCCTCAAAATTGGGATGTTTGGGATATTTTGAAAACTGCAGGGGGGATTGGGACAAATGTGACCAAACACCGCTTTCAGTACTTGGCATATGTTGGGTATAAAAAGTCGTAATTTCAAACTGCAAATACGTGCAGAGAGCCAGAATTTGGCTCCAAAATATGGCTCAGGCCTCGATATTGGGATGTTTAGCATATTTTGAAAACTGCAAGGGGGATTAGGACAAATGTGACCAAACGCCGCTTTCAGGACATGGCATATGTTGGGAATAAAAAGTCGTAATTTCAAACTGCGAATACGTGCAGAGAGCCAGAATATGGCTCCAAAATATGACTCAGGCCTCGAAATTTGTAAGTTTGGGATATTTTGAAAACTGCAGGGGAGTTTGTGCAAAATGTCTCACTGCCGCTTTCAGCACTTGGCATATGTTGGGTATAAAAAGTCGGAATTTCGAACTGCGAATACGTGCAGAGAGCCTGAATTTGGTTCCAAAATATGGCTCAAGCCTCGAAACTGGGATGTTTGGGATATTTTGAAAACTGCAGGGGGATTGGGACAAATGTGACCAAACGCCGCTTTCAGTACTTGGCATATATTGGGTATAAAAAGTCGGAATTTCAAACTGCGAATACGTGCATAGACCCATAATTTGGCTAGACAATATGGCTTCGGCCTCGAAATTGCGATGTTTGGGATATTTTGAAAACTGCAGGGGAGTTTGTGCAAAATGTGACTCACTGCCGTGTCCAGTACTTGGCATATGTTGGGTATAAAAAGTCGGAATATCAAACTGCGAATACGTGCAGAGAGCCAGAATTTAGCTCCAAAATATGGCTCATGCCTCAATACTGGGATGTTTGGGATATTTTGAAAACTGCAAGGGAGTTTGTGCAAAAGCAGTCTCCGTGGTGTAGTAAGCAGTCTCCGTGGTGTAGTGGTAAGACACTCGCCTGGCGTTACGCGAGCGCTATGTCATGGGTTCGTTTCCTGGCCGGGGAGGATTTACTGGGCGCAATTCCTTAACTGTAGCCTCTGTTTAACGCAACAGTAAAATGTGTACTTGGATGAAAAAACGATTCTTCGCGGCTGGGGATCGTATTCCAGGGACCATAGGATTAAGGACTTGCCCGAAACGCTACGCGTACTAGTGGCTGTACAAGAATGTAACAACTCTTGTATATATCTCAAAAAAAAAAAAAAAAAATGTGACCAAACGCCGCTTTCAGTACTTCGCATATGTTGGGTAAAAAAAAGTCGTAATTTTCAACTGTGAATACGTGCATAGAGCCAGAATTTGGCTCAAAAATATGGCTCAGGCTTCAAAATTGGGATGTTTGGGATATTTTGAAAACTGCAGGGGAGTTTATGGAAAATGTGACTCACTGCCGCTTTCAGTACTTGGCATATGTTGGGTATAAAAAGTCGTAATATCAAACTGCGAATACGTGCAGAGAGCCAGAATTTGGCTGCAAAATATAGCTCAGGCCTCGAAATTGGGATATTTGGGATATTTTGAACACTGCAGGGAGGTTTGGGACAAATGTGACCAAACGCCGCTTTCAGTACTTGGCATATGTTGGGTATAAAAAATCATAATTTCAAACTGCGAATACGTGCAGAGAGCCAGAATTTGGCTCCAAAATATGGCTCAGGCCTCGATACTGGGATGTTTGGGATATTTTGAAAACTGCAGGAAGGTTTGGGACAAATGTGACCAAAAGCCACTTTTAGTACTTGGCATATGTTGGGTATAAAAAGTCATAATATCAAACGGCGAATACGTGCAGAGAGCCTGAATTTGACTTCAAAATATGTCTCCGGCCTCGAAATTGGGGTGTTTGGGATATTTTGAAAACTGCAGGGGAGTTTGTGCAAAATGTGACTCCTTGCCGCTTTCAGTACTTTGCATATGTTGGGTATAATCAGTTGTAATTTCAAACTGCGAATACGTGCAGAGAGCTAGAATTTGGCTCCAAAATTTGGCTCAGGCCTCGATATTGGGATATTTGGGATATTTTGAAAACTGCAGGGAGGTTTCGGACAAATGTGACCAAACGCCGCTTTCAGTACTTGGCATATGTTGGGTATAAAAAAGTCGCAATTTCAAACTGCGAATACGTGCAGAGAGCCAGAATTTGGCTCCAAAATATTGCTCTGGCCCCGAAATTGGGATTTTTGGGGTATTTCGAAAACTGCTGGGGAGTTTGTTGAAAATGTAACTCACTGCCGAGTCCAGTACTTGGCATATGTAGGGTATAAAAAATTCAAAATATCAAACTGCGAATACGTGCAGAGAGCCAGAATTTGGCTCCAAAATATGGCTCAGGCCTCGAAATTGGGATATTTTTAAAACTGGAGGGAGGTTTGGGACAAATGTGACCAAACGCCGCTTTCAGTACTTGGCATATGTTGGGTATAAAAAGTCGTAATATCAAACTGCGAATACATGCATAGAGCCAGAATTTGGCTCCAAATTATGGCTAAGGCCTCGAAATTGGGATATTTTGAAAACTGCAGGGAGGTTTGGGACAAATGTGACCAAACGCCACTTTCAGTAATTGGCAAATGCTGGGTATAAAATCTCGTAATTTCAAACTGCGAAAACGTGCAGAGAGCCAGAATTTGGCTCCAAAATATTGCTCAGGCCTCGAAATTGGGATTTTTGGCATATTTTGAAAACTGGTGTGGAGTTTGTGCAAAATGTCTCACTGCCGCTTTCAGTACTTGGTATATGTTGGGTATAAAACGTCGGAATTTCGAGCTGCGAATACGTGCAGAGAGCCTGAATTTGGCTCCAAAATATGGCTCAAGCCTCGAAACTGGGATGTTTGGGATATTTTGAAAACTGCAGGGGGGATTGGGACAAATGTGACCAAACGCCGCTTTCAGTACTTGGCATATATTGGGTATAAAAAGTCGGAATTTCAAACTGCGAATATGTGCAGAGAGCCAGAATTTTGCTCCAAAATATGGCTCAGGCCTCGAATCTGGGATATTTGGGATATTTCGAAAACTGCAGGGGAGTTTGTGCAAAATGTGACTCACTGCCGCTTTCAGGACTTGGCATATGTTGGGTATAAAAAGTCGGAATATCAAACTGCGAATACGTGCAGAGAGCCAGAATTTGGCTACAAAATATGGCTCATGCCTCAATACTGGGATATTTGGGATATTTTGAAAACTGCAAGGGAGTTTGTGCAAAATGTGACCAAACGCCGCTTTCAGTACTTCGCATATGTTGGGTAAAAAAAAAAATCGTAATTTTCAACTGTGAATACGTGCATAGAGCCAGAATTTGGCTCCAAAATATGGCTCAGGCCTCAAAATTGGGATGTTTGGGATATTTTGAAAACTGCAGGGGAGTTTATGCAAAATTTGACTCACTGCCGCTTTCAGTACTTGGCATATTTTGGGTATAAAAAGTCGTAATATCAAACTGCGAATACGTGCAGAGAGCCAGAATTTGGCTCCAAAATATTGCTCAGGCCTGGAAATTGGGATATTTTGGGATATTTTGAAAACTGGATGGGAGTTTGCGCAAAATGTCTCACTGCCGCTTTCAGTACTTGGCATATGTTGGGTATAAAAAGTCGGAATTTCGAACTGCGAATACGTGCAGAGAGCCTGAATTTGGCTCCAAAATATGGCTCAGGCCTCGATACTGGGATGTTTGGGATATTTTGAAAACTGCAGGAAGGTTTGGGACGAATGTGACCAAACGCCGCTTTCAGTACTTGGCATATGTTGGGTATAAAAAGTCGTAATATCAAACTGCGAATACGTGCAGAGAGCCTGAATTTGACTTCAAAATATGGCTCCAGCCTCAAAATTGGGGTGTTTGGGATATTTTGAAAACTGCAGGGGAGTTTGTGCAAAATGTGACTCATTGCCGCTTTCAGTACTTTGCATATGTTGGGTATAATAAGTTGTAATTTCAAACTGCGAATACGTGCAGAGAGCCAGAATTTGGCTCCAAAATATGGCTCAGGCCTCGATATTGGGATATTTGGGATATTTTGAAAACTGCAGGGTGGTTTGGGACAAATGTGACCAAACGCCGCTTTCAGTACTTGGTATATGTTGGGTATAAAACGTCGGAATTTCGAACTGCGAATACGTGCAGGGAGCCTGAATTTGGCTAGACAATATGGCTTAGGCCTCGAAATTGGGATGCTTTGGATATTTTGAAAACTGCAGGGAGGTTTGGGACAAATGTGACCAAACGCTGCTTTCAGTACTTGGTATATGTTGGGTATAAAACGTCGGAATTTCGAACTGCGAATACGTGCAGAGAGCCTGAATTTGGCTCCAAAATATGGCTCAAGCCTCGAAACTGGGATGTTTGGGATATTTTGAAAACTGCAGGGGGGATTGGGACAAATGTTACCAAACGCCGCTTTCAGTACTTGGCATATATTGGGTATAAAAAGTCGGAATTTCAAACTGCGAATATGTGCAGAGAGCTAGAATTTTGTGCAAAATATAGCTCAGGCCTCGAAACTGGGATATTTGGGATATTTCGAAAACTGCAGGGGAGTTTGTGCAAAATGTGACTCACTGCCGCTTTCAGGACTTGGCATATGTTGGGTATAAAAAGTCGTAATATCAAACTGCGAATACGTGCATAGAGCCAGAATTTGGCTAGACAATATGGCTTAGGCCTCGAAATTGGGATGCTTGGGATATTTTGAAAACTGCAGGGGAGTTTGTGCAAAATGTGACTCACTGCCGCGTCCAGTACTTGGCATATGTTGGGTATAAAAAGTCGTAATTTCAAACTGCGAATACGTGCAGAGAGCCAGAATTTGGCTCCAAAATATGGCTCAGGCCTCGATACTAGGATGTTTGGGATATTTTGAAAACTGCAGGGGAGTTTGTGCAAAATGTGACTCACTGCCGCTTTCAGGACTTGGCATATGTTGGGTATAAAAAGTCACAATATCAAACTGCGAATACGTGCATAGAGCCAGAATTTGGCTCCACAATATGGCTTATTCCTGGAAATTGGGATGTTTGGGATATTTTGAAAACTGCAGGGGAGTTTGTGCAAAATGTGACTCACTGCCACATCCAGTACTTGGCATATGTTGGGTATAAAAAATCGAAATATCAAACTGCGAATACGTGCAGAGAGCCAGAATTTGGCTCCAAAATATGGCTCAGGCCTCAATACTGGGATGTTTGGGATATTTTGAAAACTGCAAGGGAGTTTGTGCAAAATGTGACCAAACGGCGCTTTCAGTACTTCGCATCTGTTGGGTAAAAAAAAGTCGTAATTTTCAACTGCGAATACGTGCAGAGAGCCAGAATTTGACTCAAAAATATGGCTCAGGCCTCAAAATTGGGATGTTTGGGATATTTTGAAAACTGCAAGAGAGTTTATGCAAAATGAGACTCACTGCCGCTTTCAGTACTTGGCATATGTTGGGTATAAAAAGTCGTAATATCAAACTGCGAATACATGCAAAGAGCCAGAATTTGGCTCCAAAATATAGCTCAGGCCTCTAAATTGGGATATTTGGGATATTTTGAAAACTGCAGGGAGGATTGTTCAAAATGTGACTCATTGCCGCTTTCAGTACTTGGCATATGGGTATAAAAAGTTGAAATTTCAAACTGCGAATACGTGCAGAGAGCCAGAATTTGGCTCCAAAATATTGCTCAGGCCTCAATACTGGGATGTTTGGGATATTTTGAAAACTGCAAGGGAGTTTGTGCAAAATGTGACCAAATGCCGCTTTCATTACTTCGCATATGTTGGGTAAAAAAAAGTCGTAATTTTCAACTACGAATTCCGTGCAGAGAGCCAGAATTTGGCTCCAAAATATAGCTCAGGCCTCTAAATTGGGATATTTGGGATATTTTGAAAACTGCAGGGGGGATTCTTCAAAATGTGACTCATTGCCGCTTTCAGTACTTGGCATATGGGTATAAAAAGTCGTAAGTTCAAACTGCGAATACGTGCAGAGAGCCAGAATTTGTCTACAAAATATGGCTCAGGCCTCAAAATTGGGATGTTTGGGATATTTTGAAAACTGCAGGGGGGATTGGGACAAATGTGACCAAACACCGCTTTCAGTACTTGGCATATGTTGGGTATAAAAAGTCGTAATTACAAACTGCAAATACGTGCAGAGAGCCAGAATTTGGCTCCAAAATATGGCTCAGGCCTCGATATTGGGATGTTTAGCATATTTTGAAAACTGCAAGGGGGATAAGGACAAATGTGACCAAACGCCGCTTTCAGGACATGGCATATGTTGGGAATAAAAAGTCGTAATTTCAAACTGCGAATACGTGCAGAGAGCCAGAATATGGCTCCAAAATATGACTCAGGCCTCGAAATTTGTAAGTTTGGGATATTTTGAAAACTGCAGGGGAGTTTGTGCAAAATGTCTCACTGTCGCTTTCAGCACTTGGCATATGTTGGGTATAAAAAGTCGGAATTTCGAACTGCGAATACGTGCAGAGAGCCTGAATTTGGCTCCAAAATATGGCTCAAGCCTCGAAACTGGGATGTTTGGGATATTTTGAAAACTGCAGGGGGGATTGGGACAAATGTGACCAAACGCCGCTTTCAGTACTTGGCATATATTGGGTATAAAAAGTCGGAATCTCAAACTGCGAATACGTGCAGAGAGCCAGAATTTTGCTCCAAAATATGGCTCAGGCCTCAAAATTGGGATATTTGGGATATTTCGAAAACTGCAGGGGAGTTTGTGCAAAATGTGACTCACTGCCGCTTTCAGGACTTGGCATATGTTGGGTATAAAAAGTCGTAATATCAAACTGCGAATACGTGCATAGACCCAGAATTTGGCTAGACAATATGGCTTAGGCCTCGAAATTGGGATGTTTGGGATATTTTGAAAACTGCAGGGGAGTTTGTGCAAAATGTTACTCACTGCCGTGTCCAGTACTTGGCATATGTTGGGTATAAAAAGTCGGAATATCAAACTGCGAATACGTGCAGAGAGCCAGAATTTAGCTCCAAAATATGGCTCATGCCTCAATACTGGGATGTTTGGGATATTTTGAAAACTGCAAGGGAGTTTGTGCAAAAGCAGTCTCCGTGGTGTAGTAAGCAGTCTCCGTGGTGTAGTGGTAAGACACTCGCCTGGCGTTCCGCGAGCGCTATGTCATGGGTTCGTATCCTGGCCGGGGAGGATTTACTGGGCGCAATTCCTTAACTGTAGCCTCTGTTTAACGCAACAGTAAAATGTGTACTTGGATGAAAAAACGATTCTTCGCGGCTGGGGATCGTATTCCAGGGACCATAGGATTAAGGACTTGCCCGAAACGCTACGCGTACTAGTGGCTGTACAAGAATGTAACAACTCTTGTATATATCTCAAAAAAAAAAAAAAAAAAAAAAATGTGACCAAACGCCGCTTTCAGTACTTCGCATATGTTGGGTAAAAAAAAGTCGTAATTTTCAACTGTGAATACGTGCATAGAGCCAGAATTTGGCTCAAAAATATGGCTCAGGCCTCAAAATTGGGATGTTTGGGATATTTTGAAAACTGCAGGGGAGTTTATGCAAAATGTGACTCACTGCCGCTTTCAGTACTTGGCATATGTTGGGTATAAAAAGTCGTAATATCAAACTGCGAATACGTGCAGAGAGCCAGAATTTGGCTGCAAAATATAGCTCAGGCCTCGAAATTGGGATATTTGGGATATTTTGAACACTGCAGGGAGGTTTGGGACAAATGTGACCAAACGCCGCTTTCAGTACTTGGCATATGTTGGGTATAAAAAATCATAATTTCAAACTGCGAATACGTGCAGAGAGCCAGAATTTGGCTCCAAAATATGGCTCAGGCCTCGATACTGGGATGTTTGGGATATTTTGAAAACTGCAGGAAGGTTTGGGACAAATGTGACCAAAAGCCGCTTTTAGTACTTGGCATATGTTGGGTATAAAAAGTCGTAATATCAAACGGCGAATACGTGCAGAGAGCCTGAATTTGACTTCAAAATATGTCTCCGGCCTCGAAATTGGGGTGTTTGGGATATTTTGAAAACTGCAGGGGAGTTTGTGCAAAATGTGACTCATTGCCGCTTTCAGTACTTTGCATATGTTGGGTATAATCAGTTGTAATTTCAAACTGCGAATACGTGCAGAGAGCCAGAATTTGGCTCCAAAATTTGGCTCAGGCCTCGATATTGGGATATTTGGGATATTTTAAAAACTGCAGGGAGGTTTCGGACAAATGTGACCAAACGCCGCTTTCAGTACTTGGCATATGTTGGGTATAAAAAAGTCGCAATTTCAAACTGCGAATACGTGCAGAGAGCCAGAATTTGGCTCCAAAATATTGCTCTGGCCTCGAAATTGGGATTTTTGGGGTATTTCGAAAACTGCTGGGGAGTTTGTTGAAAATGTAACTCACTGCCGCGTCCAGTACTTGGCATATGTAGGGTATAAAAAATTCAAAATATCAAACTGCGAATACGTGCAGAGAGCCAGAATTTGGCTCCAAAATATGGCTCAGGCCTCGAAATTGGGATATTTTGAAAACTGGAGGGAGGTTTGGGACAAATGTGACCAAACGCCGCTTTCAGTACTTGGCATATGTTGGGTATAAAAAGTCGTAATATCAAACTGCGAATACATGCATAGAGCCAGAATTTGGCTCCAAATTATAGCTAAGGCCTCGAAATTGGGTTATTTTGAAAACTGCAGGGAGGTTTGGGACAAATGTGACCAAACGCCACTTTCAGTACTTGGCATATGCTGGGTATAAAATCTCGTAATTTCAAACTGCGAATACGTGCAGAGAGCCAGAATTTGGCTCCAAAATATTGCTCAGGCCTCGAAATTGGTATTTTTGGGATATTTTGAAAACTGGAGGGGAGTTTGTGCAAATTATCTCACTGCCGCTTTCAGTACTTGGTATATGTTGGGTATAAAACGTCGGAATTTCGAGCTGCGAATACGTGCAGAGAGCCTGAATTTGGCTCCAAAATATGGCTCAAGCCTCGAAACTGGGATGTTTGGGATATTTTGAAAACTGCAGGGGGGATTGGGACAAATGTGACCAAAAGCCGCTTTCAGTACTTGGCATATATTGGGTATAAAAAGTCGGAATTTCAAACTGCGAATATGTGCAGAGAGCCAGAATTTTGCTCCAAAATATGGCTCAGGCCTCGAAACTGGGATATTTGGGATATTTCGAAAACTGCAGGGGAGTTTGTGCAAAATGTGACTCACTGCCGCTTTCAGGACTTGGCATATGTTGGGTATAAAAAGTCGTAATATCAAACTGCGAATACGAGCATAGAGCCAGAATTTGGTTAGAGAATATGGCTTAGGCCTCGAAATTGGGATGCTTGGGATATTTTGAAAACTGCAGGGGAGTTTGTGCAAAATGTGACTCACTGCCGCGACCAGTACTTGGCATATGTTGGGTATAAAAAGTCAGAATATCAAACTGCGAATACGTGCAGAGAGCCAGAATTTGGCTACAAAATATGGCTCATGCCTCAATACTGGGATGTTTGGGATATTTTAAAAACTGCAAGGGAGTTTGTGCAAAATGTGACCAAACGCCGCTTTCAGTACTTCGCATATGTTGGGTAAAAAAAGTCGTAATTTTCAACTGTGAATACGTGCATAGAGCCAGAATTTGGCTCCAAAATATGGCTCAGACCTCAAAATTGGGATGTTTGGGATATTTTGAAAACTGCAGGTGAGTTTATGCAAAATTTGACTCACTGCCGCTTTCAGTACTTGGCATATGTTGGGTATAAAAAGTCGTAATATCAAACTGCGAATACGTGCAGAGAGCCAGAATTTGGCTCCAAAATATTGCTCAGGCCTGGAAATTGGGATTTTTTGGGATATTTTGAAAACTGGATGGGAGTTTGCGCAAAATGTCTCACTGCCGCTTTCAGTACTTGGCATATGTTGGGTATAAAAAGTCGGAATTTCGAACTGCGAATACGTGCAGAGAGCCTGAATTTGGCTCCAAAATATGGCTCAGGCCTCGATACTGGGATGTTTGGGATATTTTGAAAACTGCAGGAAGGTTTGGGACGAATGTGACCAAACGCCGCATTCAGTACTTGGCATATGTTGGGTATAAAAAGTCGTAATATCAAACTGCGAATACGTGCAGAGAGCCTGAATTTGACTTCAAAATATGGCTCCAGCCTCGAAATTAGGGTGTTTGGGATATTTTGAAAACTGCAGGGGAGTTTGTGCAAAATGTGACTCATTGCCGCTTTCAGTACTATGCATATGTTGGGTATAATAAGTTGTAATTTCAAACTGCGAATACGTGCAGAGAGCCAGAATTTGGCTCCAAAATATGGCTCAGGCCTCGATATTGGGATATTTGGGATATTTTGAAAACTGCAGGGAGGTTTGGGACAAATGTGACCAAACGCCGCTTTCAGTACTTGGTATATGTTGGGTATAAAACGTCGGAATTTCGAACTGCGAATACGTGCAGAGAGCCTGAATTTGGTTAGACAATATGGCTTAGGCCTCGAAATTGGGATGCTTTGGATATTTTGAAAACTGCAGGGAGGTTTGGGACAAATGTGACCAAACGCTGCTTTCAGTACTTGGTATATGTTGGGTATAAAACGTCGGAATTTCGAACTGCGAATACGTGCAGAGAGCCTGAATTTGGCTCCAAAATATGGCTCAAGCCTCGAAACTGGGATGTTTGGGATATTTTGAAAACTGCAGGGGGGATTGGGACAAATGTGACCAAACGCCGCTTTCAGTACTTGGCATATATTGGGTATAAAAAGTCGGAATTTCAAACTGCGAATATGTGCAGAGAGCTAGAATTTTGTGCAAAATATAGCTCAGGCCTCGAAACTGGGATATTTGGGATATTTCGAAAACTGCAGGGGAGTTTGTGCAAAATGTGACTCACTGCCGCTTTCAGGACTTGGCATATGTTGGGTATAAAAAGTCGTAATATCAAACTGCGAATACGTGCATAGAGCCAGAATTTGGCTAGACAATATGGCTTAGGCCTCGAAATTGGGATGCTTGGGATATTTTGAAAACTGCAGGGGAGTTTGTGCAAAATGTGACTCACTGCCGCGTCCAGTACTTGGCATATGTTGGGTATAAAAAGTCGTAATTTCAAACTGCGAATACGTGCAGAGAGCCAGAATTTGGCTCCAAAATATGGCTCAGGCCTCGATACTGGGATGTTTGGGATATTTTGAAAACTGCAGGGGAGATTGTGCAAAACGTGACTCACTGCCGCTTTCAGGACTTGGCATATGTTGGGTATAAAAAGTCACAATATCAAACTGCGAATACGTGCATAGAGCCAGAATTTGGCTCCACAATATGGCTTATTCCTGGAAATTGGGATGTTTGGGATATTTTGAAAACTGCAGGGGAGTTTTTGCAAAATGTGACTCACTGCCACAACCAGTACTTGGCATATGTTGGGTATAAAAAGTCGAAATATCAAACTGCGAATACGTGCAGAGAGCCAGAATTTGGCTCCAAAATATGGCTCAGGCCTCAATACTGGGATGTTTGGGATATTTTGAAAACTGCAAGGGAGTTTGTGCAAAATGTGACCAAACGGCGCTTTCAGTACTTCGCATCTGTTGGGTAAAAAAAAGTCGTAATTTTCAACTGCGAATACGTGCAGAGAGCCAGAATTTGGCTCAAAAATATGGCTCAGGCCTCAAAATTGGGATGTTTGGGATATTTTGAAAACTGCAAGAGAGTTTATGCAAAATGTGACTCACTGCCGCTTTCAGTACTTGGCATATGTTGGGTATAAAAAGTCGTAATATCAAACTGCGAATACATGCAAAGAGCCAGAATTTGGCTCCAAAATATAGCTCAGGCCTCTAAATTGGGATATTTGGGATATTTTGAAAACTGCAGGGAGGATTGTTCAAAATGTGACTCATTGCCGCTTTCAGTACTTGGCATATGGGTATAAAAAGTCGAAATTTCAAACTGCGAATACGTGCAGAGAGCCAGAATTTGGCTCCAAAATATTGCTCAGGCCTCAATACTGGGATGTTTGGGATATTTTGAAAACTGCAAGGGAGTTTGTGCAAAATGTGACCAAATGCCGCTTTCATTACTTCGCATATGTTGGGTAAAAAAAAGTCGTAATTTTCAACTACGAATTCCGTGCAGAGAGCCAGAATTTGGCTCCAATATATGGCTCAGGCCTCGATACTGGGATGTTTGGGATATTTTGAAAATTGCAGGAAGGTTTGGGACAAATGTGATCAAACGCCGCTTTCAGTACTTGGCATATGTTGGGTATAAAAAGTCGTAATATCAAACTGCGAATACGTGCAGAGAGCCAGAATTTGGCTCCAAAATATGGCTCAGGCCTCGATACTGGGATGTTTGAGATATTTTTAAAACTGCAGGAAGGTTTGGGACAAATGTGATCAAACGCCGCTTTCAGTACTTGGCATATGTTGGGTATAAAAAATCGTAATATCAAACTGCGAATACGTGCAGAGAGCCAGAATTTGGCTCCAAAATATGGCTCAGGCCTCGATACTGGGATGTTTGGGATATTTTGAAAACTGCAGGAAGGTTTGGGACAAATGTGACCAAACGCCGCTTCAGTACTTGGCATATGTTGGGTATAAAAAGTCGTAATATCAAACTGCTAATACGTGCAGAGAGCCTGAATTTGACTTCAAAATATGGCTCCGGCCTCGAAATTGGGGTGTTAGGGATATTTTGAAAACTGCAGGGGAGTTTGTGCAAAATGTGACTCATTGCCGCTTTTAGTACTTGGCATATGTTGGGTATAAAAAGTCGTAATATCAAACTGCGAATACGTGCAGAGAGCCAGAACTTGGCTCCAAAATATGGCTCAGGCCTCAATACTGGGATGTTTGGGATATTTTGAAAACTGCAAGGGAGTTTGTGCAAAATGTGACCAAATGCCGCTTTCATTACTTCGCATATGTTGGGTAAAAAAAAGTCGTAATTTTCAACTACGAATTCCGTGCAGAGAGCCAGAATTTGGCTCCAATATATGGCTCAGGCCTCGATACTGGGATGTTTGGGATATTTTGAAAACTGCAAGAGAGTTTATGCAAAATGTGACTCACTGCCGCTTTCAGTACTTGGCATATGTTGGGTATAAAAAGTCGTAATATCAAACTGCGAATACATGCAAAGAGCCAGAATTTGGCTCCAAAATATAGCTCAGGCCTCTAAATTGGGATATTTGGGATATTTTGAAAACTGCAGGGAGGATTGTTCAAAATGTGACTCATTGCCGCTTTCAGTACTTGGCATATGGGTATAAAAAGTCGAAATTTCAAACTGCGAATACGTGCAGAGAGCCAGAATTTGGCTCCAAAATATTGCTCAGGCCTCAATACTGGGATGTTTGGGATATTTTGAAAACTGCAAGGGAGTTTGTGCAAAATGTGACCAAATGCCGCTTTCATTACTTCGCATATGTTGGGTAAAAAAAAGTCGTAATTTTCAACTACGAATTCCGTGCAGAGAGCCAGAATTTGGCTCCAATATATGGCTCAGGCCTCGATACTGGGATGTTTGGGATATTTTGAAAATTGCAGGAAGGTTTGGGACAAATGTGATCAAACGCCGCTTTCAGTACTTGGCATATGTTGGGTATAAAAAGTCGTAATATCAAACTGCGAATACGTGCAGAGAGCCAGAATTTGGCTCCAAAATATGGCTCAGGCCTCGATACTGGGATGTTTGGGATATTTTTAAAACTGCAGGAAGGTTTGGGACAAATGTGATCAAACGCCGCTTTCAGTACTTGGCATATGTTGGGTATAAAAAATCGTAATATCAAACTGCGAATACGTGCAGAGAGCCAGAATTTGGCTCCAAAATATGGCTCAGGCCTCGATACTGGGATGTTTGGGATATTTTGAAAACTGCAGGAAGGTTTGGGACAAATGTGACCAAACGCCGCTTCAGTACTTGGCATATGTTGGGTATAAAAAGTCGTAATATCAAACTGCTAATACGTGCAGAGAGCCTGAATTTGACTTCAAAATATGGCTCCGGCCTCGAAATTGGGGTGTTAGGGATATTTTGAAAACTGCAGGGGAGTTTGTGCAAAATGTGACTCATTGCCGCTTTTAGTACTTGGCATATGTTGGGTATAAAAAGTCGTAATATCAAACTGCGAATACGTGCAGAGAGCCAGAACTTGGCTCCAAAATATGGCTCAGGCCTCAATACTGGGATGTTTGGGATATTTTGAAAACTGCAAGGGAGTTTGTGCAAAATGTGACCAAATGCCGCTTTCATTACTTCGCATATGTTGGGTAAAAAAAAGTCGTAATTTTCAACTACGAATTCCGTGCAGAGAGCCAGAATTTGGCTCCAATATATGGCTCAGGCCTCGATACTGGGATGTTTAAGATATTTTGAAAACTGCAGGAAGGTTTGGGACAAATGTGATCAAACGCCGCTTTCAGTACTTGGCATATGTTGGGTATAAAAAGTCGTAATATCAAACTGCGAATACGTGCAGAGAGCCAGAATTTGGCTCCAAAATATGGCTCAGGCCTCGATACTGGGATGTTTGGGATATTTTGAAAACTGCAGGAAGGTTTGGGACAAATGTGATCAAACGCCGCTTTCAGTACTTGGCATATGTTGGGTATAAAAAATCGTAATATCAAACTGCGAATACGTGCAGAGAGCCAGAATTTGGCTCCAAAATATGGCTCAGGCCTCGATACTGGGATGTTTGGGATATTTTGAAAACTGCAGGAAGGTTTGGGACAAATGTGACCAAACGCCGCTTCAGTACTTGGCATATGTTGGGTATAAAAAGTCGTAATATCAAACTGCTAATACGTGCAGAGAGCCTGAATTTGACTTCAAAATATGGCTCCGGCCTCGAAATTGGGGTGTTAGGGATATTTTGAAAACTGCAGGGGAGTTTGTGCAAAATGTGACTCATTGCCGCTTTCAGTACTTGGCATATGTTGGGTATAAAAAGTCGTAATATCAAACTGCGAATACGTGCAGAGAGCCAGAATTTGGCTCCAAAATATGGCTCAGGCCTCAATACTGGGATGTTTGGGATATTTTGAAAACTGCAAGGGAGTTTGTGCAAAATGTGACCAAACGGCGCTTTCAGTACTTCGCATATGTTGGGTAAAAAAAAGTCGTAATTTTCAACTGCGAATACGTGCAGAGAGCCAGAATTTGGCTCAAAAACATGGCTCAGGCCTCAAAATTGGGATGTTTGGGATATTTTGAAAACTGCAAGAGAGTTTATGCAAAATGTGACTCACTGCCGCTTTCAGTACTTGGCATATGTTGGGTATAAAAAGTCGTAATATCAAACTGCGAATACGTGCAGAGAGCCAGAATTTGGCTCCAAAATATAGCTCAGGCCTCTAAATTGGGATATTTGGGATATTTTGAAAACTGCAGGGGGGATTCTTCAAAATGTGACTCGTTGCCGCTTTCAGTACTTGGCATATGGGTATAAAAAGTCGTAATTTCAAACTGCGAATACGTGCAGAGAGCCAGAATTTGTCTCCAAAATATGGCTCAGGCCTCAAAATTGGGATGTTTGGGATATTTTGAAAACTGCAGGGGGGATTGGGACAAATGTGACCAAACACCGCTTTCAGTACTTGGCATATGTTGGGTATAAAAAGTCGTAATTTCAAACTGCAAATACGTGCAGAGAGCCAGAATTTGGCTCCAAAATATGGCTCAGGCCTCGATATTGGGATGTTTAGCATATTTTGAAAACTGCAAGGGGGATTAGGACAAATGTGACCAAACGCCGCTTTCAGGACATGGCATATGTTGGGAATAAAAAGTCGTAATTTCAAACTGCGAATACGTGCAGAGAGCCAGAATATGGCTCCAAAATATGACTCAGGCCTCGAAATTTGTAAGTTTGGGATATTTTGAAAACTGCAGGGGAGTTTGTGCAAAATGTGACTCACTGCCGTGTCCAGTACTTGGCATATGTTGGGTATAAAAAGTCGTAATATCAAACTGCGAATACACGCATAGAGCCAGAATTTGGCTCCAAATTATGGCTCAGGCCTCGAAATTGGGATATTTGGGATATTTTGAAAACTGCAGGGAGGTTTGGACAAATGTGACCAAACGCCTCTTTCAGTACTTGGCATATGCTGGGTATAAAAATTCGTAATTTCAAACTGCGAATACGTGCAGAGAGCCAGAATTTGGCTCCAAAATATTGCTCAGGCCTCGAAATTGGGATTTTTGGGATATTTTGAAAACTGGAGGGGAGTTTGTGCAAAATGTCTCACTGCCGCTTTCAGCACTTGGCATATGTTGGGTATAAAAAGTCGGAATTTCGAACTGCGAATACGTGCAGAGAGCCTGAATTTGGCTCCAAAATATGGCTCAAGCCTCGAAACTGGGATGTTTGGGATATTTTGAAAACTGCAGGGGGGATTGGGACAAATGTGACCAAACGCCGCTTTCAGTACTTGGCATATATTGGGTATAAAAAGTCGGAATTTCAAACTGCGAATACGTGCAGAGAGCCAGAATTTTGCTCCAAAATATGGCTCAGGCCTCAAAATTGGGATATTTGGGATATTTCGAAAACTGCAGGGGAGTTTGTGCAAAATGTGACTCACTGCCGCTTTCAGGACTTGGCATATGTTGGGTATAAAAAGTCGTAATATCAAACTGCGAATACGTGCAGAGAGCCAGAATTTGGCTGCAAAATATAGCTCAGGCCTCGAAATTGGGATATTTGGGATATTTTGAACACTGCAGGGAGGTTTGGGACAAATGTGACCAAACGCCGCTTTCAGTACTTGGCATATGTTGGGTATAAAAAATCATAATTTCAAACTGCGAATACGTGCAGAGAGCCAGAATTTGGCTCCAAAATATGGCTCAGGCCTCGATACTGGGATGTTGGGATATTTTGAAAACTGCAGGAAGGTTTGGGACAAATGTGACCAAAAGCCGCTTTTAGTACTTGGCATATGTTGGGTATAAAAAGTCGTAATATCAAACGGCGAATACGTGCAGAGAGCCTGAATTTGACTTCAAAATATGTCTCCGGCCTCGAAATTGGGGTGTTTGGGATATTTTGAAAACTGCAGAGGAGTTTGTGCAAAATGTGACTCATTGCCGCTTTCAGTACTTTGCATATGTTGGGTATAATCAGTTGTAATTTCAAACTGCGAATACGTGCAGAGAGCCAGAATTTGGCTCCAAAATTTGGCTCAGGCCTCGATATTGGGATATTCGGGATATTTTGAAAACTGCAGGGAGGTTTCGGACAAATGTGACCAAACGCCGCTTTCAGTACTTGGCATATGTTGGGTATAAAAAAGTCGCAATTTCAAACTGCGAATACGTGCAGAGAGCCAGAATTTGGCTCCAAAATATTGCTCTGGCCTCGAAATTGGGATTTTTGGGGTATTTCGAAAACTGCTGGGGAGTTTGTTGAAAATGTAACTCACTGCCGCGTCCAGTACTTGGCATATGTAGGGTATAAAAAATTCAAAATATCAAACTGCGAATACGTGCAGAGAGCCAGAATTTGGCTCCAAAATATGGCTCAGGCCTCGAAATTGGGATATTTTGAAAACTGGAGGGAGGTTTGGGACAAATGTGACCAAACGCCGCTTTCAGTACTTGGCATATGTTGGGTATAAAAAGTCGTAATATCAAACTGCGAATACATGCATAGAGCCAGAATTTGGCTCCAAATTATGGCTAAGGCCTCGAAATTGAGATATTTTGAAAACTGCAGGGAGGTTTGGGACAAATGTGACCAAACGCCACTTTCAGTACTTGGCATATGCTGGGTATAAAATCTCGTAATTTCAAACTGCGAATACGTGCATAGAGCCAGAATTTGGCTCCAAAATATGGCTCAGGCCTCAAAATTGGGATGTTTGGGATATTTTGAAAACTGCAGGTGAGTTTATGCAAAATTTGACTCACTGCCGCTTTCAGTACTTGGCATATGTTGGGTATAAAAAGTCGTAATATCAAACTGCGAATACGTGCAGAGAGCCAGAATTTGGCTCCAAAATATTGCTCAGGCCTCGAAATTGGGATTTTTGGGATATTTTGAAAACTGGTGTGGAGTTTGTGCAAAATGTCTCACTGCCGCTTTCAGTACTTGGTATATGTTGGGTATAAAACGTCGGAATTTCGAGCTGCGAATACGTGCAGAGAGCCTGAATTTGGCTCCAAAATATGGCTCAAGCCTCGAAACTGGGATGTTTGGGATATTTTGAAAACTGCAGGGGGGATTGGGACAAATGTGACCAAACGCCGCTTTCAGTACTTGGCATATATTGGGTATAAAAAGTCGGAATTTCAAACTGCGAATATGTGCAGAGAGCCAGAATTTTGCTCCAAAATATGGCTCAGGCCTCGAAACTGGGATTTTTGGGATATTTCGAAAACTGCAGGGGAGTTTGTGCAAAATGTGACTCACTGCCGCTTTCAGGACTTGGCATATGTTGGGTATAAAAAGTCGTAATATCAAACTGCGAATACGTGCATAGAGCCAGAATTTGGTTAGACAATATGGCTTAGGCCTCGAAATTGGGATGCTTGGGATATTTTGAAAACTGCAGGGGAGTTTGTGCAAAATGTGACTCACTGCCGCGTCCAGTACTTGGCATATGTTGGGTATAAAAAGTCGGAATATCAAACTGCGAATACGTGCAGAGAGCCAGAATTTGGCTACAAAATATGGCTCATGCCTCAATACTGGGATATTTGGGATATTTTGAAAACTGCAAGGGAGTTTGTGCAAAATGTGACCAAACGCCGCTTTCAGTACTTCGCATATGTTGGGTAAAAAAAAATTCGTAATTTTCAACTGTGAATACGTGCATAGAGCCAGAATTTGGCTCCAAAATATGGCTCAGGCCTCAAAATTGGGATGTTTGGGATATTTTGAAAACTGCAGGGGAGTTTATGCAAAATTTGACTCACTGCCGCTTTCAGTACTTGGCATATTTTGGGTATAAAAAGTCGTAATATCAAACTGCGAATACGTGCAGAGAGCCAGAATTTGGCTGCAAAATATAGCTCAGGCCTCGAAATTGGGATATTTGGGATATTTTGAACACTGCAGGGAGGTTTGGGACAAATGTGACCAAACGCTGCTTTCAGTACTTGGCATATGTTGGGTATAAAAAATCATAATTTCAAACTGCGAATACGTGCAGAGAGCCAGAATTTGGCTCCAAAATATGGCTCAGGCCTCGATACTGGGATGTTTGGGATATTTTGAAAACTGCAGGAAGGTTTGGGACAAATGTGACCAAAAGCCGCTTTTAGTACTTGGCATATGTTGGGTATAAAAAGTCGTAATATCAAACAGCGAATACGTGCAGAGAGCCTGAATTTGACTTCAAAATATGTCTCCGGCCTCGAAATTGGGGTGTTTGGGACATTTTGAAAACTGCAGGGGAGTTTGTGCAAAATGTGACTCATTGCCGCTTTCAGTACTTTGCATATGTTGGGTATAATAAGTTGTAATTTCAAAATGCAAATACGTGCAGAGAGCCAGAATTTGGCTCCAAAATATGGCTCAGGCCTCGATTTATGGATATTTGGGATATTTTGAAAACTGCAGGGAGGTATGGGACAAATGTGACCAAACGCCGCTTTCAGTACTTGGCATATGTTGGGTATAAAAATTCGTAATTTCAAACTGCGAATACGTGCAGAGAGCCAGAATTTGGCTCCAAAATATAGCTCAGGCCTCGAAATTGTGATTTTTGGGATATTTTTAAAACTGGAGGGGAGTTTGTGCAAAATGTCTCACTGCCGCTTTCAGTACTTGGCATATGTTGGGTATAAAAAGTCGGAATTTCGAACCGCGAATACGTGCAGAAAGCCTAAATTTGGCTCCAAAATATGGCTCAGGCCTTGAAACTGGGATGTTTGGGATATTTTGAAAACTGCTGGGGGGATTGGGACAAATGTGACCAAACGCCGCTTACAGTACTTGGCATATATTGGGTATAAAAAGTCGGAATTTCAAACTGATAATACGTGCAGAGAGCCAGAATTTTGCTCCAAAATATGGCTCAGGCCTCGAAGTTGGGATATTTGGGATATTTTGAAAACTGCAGCGGAGTTTGTGCAAAATGTGACTCACTGCCGCTTTCAGGACTTGGCATATGTTGGGTATAAAAAGTCATAATATCAAACTGCGAATACGTCCATAGAGCCAGAATTTGGCTCCACAATATGGCTTAGGCCTGGAAATTGGGATGTTTGGGATATTTTGAAAACTGCAGGGGAGTTTGTGCAAAATGTGACTCACTGCCACATCCAGTACTTGGCATATGTTGGGTATAAAAAGTCGAAATATCAAACTGCGAATACGTGCAGAGAGGCAGAATTTGGCTCCAAAATATGGCTCAGGCCTCAATACTGGAATGTTTGGGATATTTTGAAAACTGCAAGGGAGTTTGTGCAAAATGTGACCAAACGGCGCTTTCAGTACTTTGCATCTGTTGGGTAAAAAAAAGTCGTAATTTTCAACTGCGAATACGTGCAGAGAGCTAGAATTTGGCTCAAAAATATGGCTCAGGCCTCAAAATTGGGATGTTTGGGATATTTTGAAAACTGCAAGAGAGTTTATGCAAAATGTGACTCACTGCCGCTTTCAGTATTTGGCATATGTTGGGTATAAAAAGTCGTAATATCAAACTGCGAATACATGCAAAGAGCCAGAATTTGGCTCCAAAATATAGCTCAGGCCTCTAAATTGGGATATTTGGGATATTTTGAAAACTGCAGGGGGGATTGTTCAAAATGTGACTCATTGCCGCTTTCAGTACTTGGCATATGGGTATAAAAAGTCGTAATATCAAACTGCGAATACGTGCAGAGAGCAAGAATTTGGCTCCAAAATATTGCTCTGGCCTCGAAATTGGGATTTTTGGGGTATTTCGAAAACTGCTGGGGAGTTTGTTGAAAATGTGACTCACTGCCGCGGCCAGTACTTGGCATATGTAGGGTACAAAAATTCAAAATATCAAACTGCGAATACGTGCAGAGAGCCAGAATTTGGCTCCAAAATATGGCTCAGGCCTCGAAATTGGGATATTTTGAAAACTGGAGAGAGGTTTGGGACAAATGTGACCAAACGCCGCTTTCAGTACTTGGCATATGTTGGGTATAAAAAGTCGTAATATCAAACTGCGAATACATGCATAGAGCCAGAATTTGGCTCCAAATTATGGCTAAGGCCTCGAAATTGGGATATTTTGAAAACTGCAGGGAGGTTTGGGACTAATATGACCAAACGCCACTTTCAGTACTTGGCATATGCTGGGTATAAAAACTCGTAATTTCAAACTGCGAATACGTGCAGAGAGCCAGAATTTGGCTCCAAAATATTGCTCAGGCCTCGAAATTGGGATGTTTGGGATATTTTGAAAACTGCAGGGGGGATTGGGACAAATGTGACCAAATGCCGCTTTCAGTACTTGGCATATATTGGGTATAAAAAGGCGGAATTTCAAACTGCGAATATGTGCAGAGAGCCAGAATTTTGCTCCAAAATATGGCTCAGGCCTCGAAACTGGGACATTTGGGATATTTCGAAAACTGCAGGGGAGTTTGTGCAAAATGTGACTCAATGCCGCTTTCAGGACCTGGCATATGTTGGGTATAAAAAGTCGTAATATCAAACTGCGAATACGTGCATAGAGCCAGAATTTGGCTCCAAAATATGGCTCAGGCCTCAAAATTGAGATGTTTGGGATATTTTGAAAACTGCAGGGGAGTTTATGCAAAATTTGACTCACTGCCGCTTTCAGTACTTGGCATATGTTGGGTATAAAAAGTCGCAATATCAAACTGCGAATACGTGCAGAGAGCCAGAATTTGGCTCCAAAATATTGCTCAGGCCTGGAAATTGGGATTTTTGGGATATTTTGAAAACTGGAGGGGAGTTTGCGCAAAATGTCTCACTGCCGCTTTCAGTACTTGGCATATGTTGGGTATAAAAAGTCGGAATTTCGAACTGCGAATACGTGCAGAGAGCCTGAATTTGGCTCCAAAATATGGCTCCAGCCTCGAAATTGGGGTGTTTGGGATATTTTGAAAACTGCAGGGTAGTTTGTGCAAAATGTGACTCATTGCCGCTTTCAGTACTTTGCATATGTTGGGTATAATAAGTTGTAATTTCAAACTGCGAATACGTGCAGAGAGCCAGAATTTGGCTCCAAAATATGGCTCAGGCCTCGATATTGGGGTATTTGGGATATTTTGAAAACTGCAGGGAGGTTTGGGACAAATGTGACCAAACGCCGCTTTCAGTACTTGGCATATGTTGGGTATAAAAAGTCGTAATATCAAACTGCTAATACATGCATAGAGCCAGAATTTGGCTCCAAATTATGGCTAAGGCCTCGAAGTGGGGATATTTGGGATATTTTGAAAACTGCAGGGAGGTTTGGGACAAATGTGACCAAACGCCGCTTTCAGTACTTTGCATATGCTGGGTATAAAAACTCGTAATTTCAAACTGCGAATACGTGCAGAGAGCCAGAATTTGGCTCCAAAATATTGCTCAGGCCTCGAATTTGGGATTTTTGGGATATTTTGAAAACTGGAGGGGAGTTTGTGCAAAATGTCTCACTGCCTCTTTCAGTACTAGGTATATGTTGGGTATAAAACGTCGGAATTTCGAACTGCGAATACGTGCAGAGAGCCTGAATTTGGCTCCAAAATATGGCTCAAGCCTCGAAACTGGGATGTTTGGGATATTTTGAAAACTGCAGGGGGGATTGGGACAAATGTGACCAAACGGCACATTCAGTACTTGGCATATATTGGGTATAAAAAGTCGGAATTTCAAACTGCGAATATGTGCAGAGAGCTAGAATTTTGCTGCAAAATATGGCTCAGGCCTCGAAACTGGGATATTTGGGATATTTCGAAAACTGCAGGGGAGTTTGTGCAAAATGTGACTCACTGCCGCTTTCAGGACTTGGTATATGTTGGGTATAAAACGTCGGAATTTCGATATGCGAATACGTGCAGAGAGCCTAAATTTGGCTCCAAAATATGGCTCAAGCCTCGAAACTGGGATGTTTGGGATATTTTGAAAACTGCAGGGGGGATTGGGACAAATGTGACCAAACGCCGCTTTCAGTACTTGGCATATATTGGGTATAAAAAGTCGGAATTTCAAACTGCGAATATGTGCAGAGAGCCAGAATTTTGCTCCAAAATATGGCTCAAGCCTCGAAACTGGGATATTTGGGATATTTCGAAAACTGCAGGGGAGTTTGTGCAAAATGTGACTCACTGCTGCGTCCAGTACTTGGCATATGTTGGGTATAAAAAGTCGGAATATCAAACTGTGAATATGTGCAGAGAGCCAGAATTTGGCTCCAAAATATGGCTCATGCCTCAATACTGGGATGTTTGGGATATTTTGAAAACTGCAAGGAAGTTTGTTCAAAATGTGACCAAACGCCGCTTTCAGTACTTCGCATATGTTGGGTAAAAAAAAGTCGTAATTTTCAACTGTGAATACGTGCATAGAGCCAGAATTTGGCTCCAAAATATGGCTCAGGCTTAAAAATTGGGATGTTTGGGATATTTTGAAAACTGCAGGGGAGTTTATGCAAAATTTGACTCACTGCCGCTTTCAGTACTTGGCATATGTTAGGTATAAAAAGTCGTAATATCAAACTGCGAATACATGCAAAGAGCCAGAATTTGGTTCCAAAATATAGCTCAGGCCTCTAAATTGGGATATTTGGGATATTTTGAAAACTGCAGGGGGGGATTGTTCAAAATGTGACTCATTGCCGCTTTCAGTACTTGGCATATGGGTATAAAAAGTCGAAATTTCAAACTGCGAATACGTGCAGAGAGCCAGAATTTGGCTCCAAAATATGGCTCAGGCCTCAATACTGGGATGTTTGGGATATTTTGAAAACTGCAAGGGAGTTTGTGCAAAATGTGACCAAATGCCGCTTTCATTACTTCGCATATGTTGGGTAAAAAAAAGTCGTAATTTTCAACTACGAATTCCGTGCAGAGAGCCAGAATTTGGCTCCAAAATATGGCTCAGGCCTCGATACTGGGATGTTTGGGATATTTTGAAAACTGCAGGAAGGTTTGGGACAAATGTGACCAAACGCCGCTTTCAGTACTTGGCATATGTTGGGTATAAAAAGTCGTAATATCAAACAGCGAATACGTGCAGAGAGCCAGAATTTGGCTCCAAAATATGGCTCAGGCCTCGATACTGGGATGTTTGGGATATTTTGAAAACTGCAGGAAGGTTTGGGACAAATGTGATCAAACGCCGCTTTCAGTACTTGGCATATGTTGGGTATAAAAAGTCGTAATATCAAACTGCGAATACGTGCAGAGAGCCTGAATTTGACTTCAAAATATGGCTCCGGCCTCGAAATTGGGGTGTTTGGGATATTTTGAAAACTGCAGGGGAGTTTGTGCAAAATGTGACTCATTGCCACTTTCAGTACTTTGCATATGTTGGGTATAATAAGTTTTAATTTCAAAATGCAAATACGTGCAGAGAGCCAGAATTTGGCTCCAAAATATGGCTCAGGCCTCGATATTGGGATATTTGGGATATTTTGAAAACTGCAGGGAGGTATGGGACAAATGTGACCAAACGCCGCTTTTAGTACTTGGCATATTTTGGGTATAAAAAGTCGTAATTTCAAACTGCGAATACGTGCAGAGAGCCAGAATTTGCCCCAAAATATAGCTCAGGCCTCGAAATTGGGATTTTTGGGATATTTTTAAAACTGGAGGGGAGTTTGTGCAAAATGTCTCACTGCCGCTTTCAGTACTTGGCATATGTTGGGTATAAAAAGTCGGAATTTCGAACTGCGAATACGTGCAGAAAGCCTAAATTTGGCTCCAAAATATGGCTCAGGCCTCGAAACTGGGATGTTTGGGATATTTCGAAAACTGCAGGGGGGATTGCGTCAAATGTGACCAAACGCCGCTTTCAGTACTTGGCATATATTGGGTATAAAAAGTCGGAATTTCAAACTGCGAATACGTGCAGAGAGCCAGAATTTTGCTCCAAAATATGGCTCAGGCCTCGAAGTTGGGATATTTGGGATATTTTGAAAACTGCAGGGGAGTTTGTGCAAAATGTGACTCACTGCTGCTTTCAGGACTTGGCATAAGTTGGGTATAATAAGTCATAATATCAAACTGCGAATACGTCCATAGAACCAGAATTTGGCTCCACAATATGGCTTAGGCCTGGAAATTGGGATGTTTGGGATATTTTGAAAACTGCAGGGGAGTTTGTGTAAAATGTGACTCACTTCCACGTCCAGTACTTGGCATATGTTGGGTATAAAAAGTCGTAATATCAAACTGCGAATACGTGCAGAGAGCCAGAATTTTGCTCCAAAATATGGCTCAGGCCTCAATACTGGGATGTTTGGGATATTTTGAAAACTGCAAGGGAGTTTGTGCAAAATGTGACCAAACGACGCTTTCATTACTTCGCATATGTTGGGTAAAAAAAAAGTCGTAATTTTCAACTGCGAATACGTGCAGAGAGCCAGAATTTGGCTCAAAAATATGGCTCAGGCCTCAAAATTGGGATGTTTGGGATATTTTGAAAACTGCAGGAAGGTTTGGGACAAATGTGACCAAACGCCGCTTTCAGTACTTGGCATATGTTGGGTATAAAAAGTCGTAATATCAAACTGCGAATACGTGCAGAGAGCCTGAATTTGACTTCAAAATATGGCTCCGGCCTCGAAATTGGGGTGTTTGGGGTATTTTGAAAACTGCAGGGAAGTTTATGCAAAATGTGACTCACTGCCGCTTTCAGTACTTGGCATATGTTGGGTATAAAAAGTCGTAATATCAAACTGCGAATACATGCAGAGAGCCAGAATTTGGCTCCAAAATATAGCTCAGGCCTCTAAATTGGGATATTTGGGATAGTTTTAAAACTGCAGGGGGGATTGTTCAAAATGTGACTCCTTGCCTCTTTCAGTACTTGGCATATGGGTATAAAAAGTCGTAATTTCAAACTGCGAATAATTGCAGAGAGCCAGAATTTGGCTCCAAATTATGGCTCAGGCCTCAATACTGGGATGTTTGGGATATTTTGAAAACTGCAAGGGAGTTTGTGCAAAATGTGACCAAATGCCGCTTTCATTACTTCGCATATGTTGGGTAAAAAAAAGTCGTAATTTTCAACTACGAATTCCTTGCAGAGAGCCAGAATTTGGCTCCAAAATATAGCTCAGGCCTCGATACTGGGATGTTTGGGATATTTTGAAAACTGCAGGAAGGTTTGGGACAAATGTGACCAAACGCCGCTTTCAGTACTTGGCATATGTTGGGTATAAAAAGTCGTAATATCAAACTGCGAATACGTGCAGAGAGCCTGAATTTGACTTCAAAATATGGCTCCGGCCTCGAAATTGGGGTGTTTGGGGTATTTTGAAAACTGCAGGGAAGTTTGTGCAAAATGTGACTCATTGCCACTTTCAGTACTTTGCATATGTTGGGTATAATAAGTTGTTATTTCAAACTGCGAATACGTGCAGAGAGCCAGAATTCGGCTCCAAAATATAGTTCAGGCCTCGATATTGGGATATTTGGGATATTTTGAAAACTGCAGGGAGGTTTGGGACAAATGTGACAAAAAGCCGCTTTCAGTACTTGGCATATGTTGGGGATAAAAAAGTCGCAATTTCAAAATGCTAATACGTGCAGAGAGCCAGAATTTCGCTCCAAAATATGGCTCAGGCCTCAAAATTATGATGTTTGGGATATTTTGAAAACTGCAAGGGAGTTAATGCAAAATGTGACTCACTGCCGCTTTCAGTACTTGGCATATGTTGGGTATAAAAAGTCGTAATTTCAAACTGCGAATACATGCAGAGAGCCAGAATTTAGCTCCAAAATATGGCTCAGGCCTCAATACTGGGATGTTTGGGATATTTTGAAAACTGCAAGGGAGTTTGTGCAAAATATGACCAAACGCCGCTTTCAGTACTTCGCATATGTTGGATAAAAAATTCGTAATTTTCAACTACGAATACGTGCAGAGAGCCAGAATTTGGCTCAAAAATATGGCTCAGGCCTCAAAATTGGGATGTTTGGGATATTTTGAAAACTGCAGGGGGGATTGGGACAAATGTGACCAAACGCCGCTTTAAGGACATGGCATATGTTGGGTATAAAAAGTTGTAATTTCAAACTGCGAATACGTGCAGAGAGCCAGAATTTGGCTCCAAAATATGACTCAGGCCTCGAAATTTGTAAGTTTGGGATATTTTGAAAATTGCAGGGGAGTTTGTGCAAAATGTGACTCACTGCCGGGTCCAGTACTTGGCATATGCTGGGTATAAAAAGTCGTATTTTCAAACTGCGAATACGTGCAGAGAGCCAGAATTTGGCTCCAAAATACTGCTCAGGCCTCGAAATTGGGATTTTTGGGATATTTTGAAAACTGCAGGGGGGATTGGGACAAATGTGACCAAACGTCACTTTCAGTACTTGGCATATATTGGGTAAAAAAAGTCGGAATTTCAAACTGTGAATACGTGCAGAGAGCCAGAATTTTGCTCCAAAATATGGCTCAGGCCTCGAAGTTGGAATATTTGGGATATTTTGAAAACTGCAGGGGAGTTTGTTCAAAATATGACTCACTGCCGCTTTCAGGACTTGGCATATGTTTTGTATAAAAAGTCATAATATCAAACTGCGAATACGTGCATAGAGCCAGAATTTGGCTCCACAATATGGCTTAGGCTTCGAAATTGGTATGTTTGGGATATTTTGAAAACTGCAGGGGAGTTTGTGCAAAATGTGACTCACTGCCACGTCCAGTACTTGGCATATGTTGGGTATAAAAAGTCGTAATATCAAACTGCGAATACGTGCAGAGAGCCAGATTTTGACTCCAAAATATGGCTCAGGCCTCAATACTGGGATGTTTGGGATATTTTGAAAACTGCAAGGGAGTTTGTGCAAAATGTGACCAAATTCCGCTTTCATTACTTCGCATATGTTGGGTAAAAAAAAGTAGTAATTTTCAACTACGAATACGTGCTGAGAGCCAGAATTTGGCTCCAAAATATGGCTCAGGCCTCGATACTGGGATGTTTGGGATATTTTGAAAACTGCAGGAAGGTTTGGGACAAATGTGACCAAACGCCGCTTTCAGTACTTGGCATATGTTGGGTATAAAAAGTCGTAATATCAAACTGCGAATACGTGCAGAGAGCCAGAATTTGGCTCCAAAATATGGCTCAGGCCTCGATACTGGGATGTTTGGGATATTTTGAAAACTGCAGGAAGGTTTCGGACAAATGTGACCAAACGCCGCTTTCAGTACTTGGCATATGTTGGGTATAAAAAGTCGTAATATCAAACTGCGAATACGTGCAGAGAGCCTGAATTTGACTTCAAAATATGGCTCCGGCCTCGAAATTGGGGTGTTTGGGATATTTTGAAAACTGCAGGGGAGTTTGTGCAAAATGTGACTCATTGCCGCTTTCAGTACTTTGCATATGTTGGGTATAATAAGTTGTAATTTCAAAATGCAAATACGTGCAGAGAGCCAGAATTTGGCTCCAAAATATGGCTCAGGCCTCGATATTGGGATATTTGGGATATTTTGAAAACTGCAGGGAGGTATGGGACAAATGTGACCAAACGCCGCTTTCAGTACTTGGCATATGTTGGGTATAAAAAAGTCGCAATTTTAATCTGCGAATACGTGCAGAGAGCCAGAATTTGGCTCCAAAATATGGCTCAGGCCTCGAAATTGGGATATTTGGGATATTTCGAAAACTGCAGGGGAGTTTCTTCAAAATGTGACTGACTGCCGCTTTCAGGACTTGGCATATGTTGGGTGTAAAAAGTCGTAGAATCAAACTGCAAATACGTGCATAGAGCCAGAATTTGGCTCCAAAATATGGCTCAGGCCTCGAAATTGGGATCTTTGAGATATTTTGAAAACTGGAGGGAGGTTTGGGACAAATATGACCAAACGCCGCTTTCAGTACTTGGCATATGTTGGGTATAAAAAGTCGTAATTTCAAACTGCGAATACGTGCAGAGAGCCAGAATTAGGCTCCAAAATATAGCTCAGGCCTCGAAATTGGGATATTTCGAAAACTGCAGGGGAGTTTGTGCAAAAATGTGACTCACTGCCGCGTCCAGTACTTGGCATATGTAGGGTATAAAAATTCAAAATATCAAACTGCGAATACGTGCAGAGAGCCAGAATTTGGCTCCAAAATATGGCTCAGGCCTCGAAATTGGGATATTTGGGATATTTTGAAAACTGCTGGGAGGTTTGGGACAAATGTGACCAAACGCGGCATTCAGTACTTGGCATATGTTGGGTATAAAAAGTCGTAATATCAAACTGCGAATACGTGCAGAGAGCATGAATTTGGCTTCAAAATATGGCTCCGGGCTCAAAATTGGGGTGTTTGGGATATTTTGAAAACTGCAGGGGAGTTTGTGCAAAATGTGACTCATTGCCGCTTTCAGCACTTCGCATATGTTGGGTAAAAAAAAGTCGTAATTTTCAAATACGAATACGTGCAGAGAGCCAGAATTTGGCTCAAAAATATGGCTCAGGCCTCAAAATTGGGATATTTGGGATATTTTGAAGACTGCAGGGGAGTTTGTGCAAAATGTGACCAAACGCCACTTTCAGTACTTCGCATATGTTGGGTACAAAAAAGTCGCTATTTTCAAATACGAATACGTGCAGAGAGCCAGAATTTGGCTCAAAAATATGGCTCAGGCCTCAAAATTGGGATGTTTGGGATATTTTGAAAACTGCAGGGGGATTGTTCAAAATGTGACTCATTGCCGCTTTCAGTACTTGGCATATGGGTATAAAAAGTCGTAATTTCAAACTGCGAATAATTGCAGAGAGCCAGAATTTGGCTCCAAAATATGGCTCAGGCCTCGATACTGGGATGTTTGGGATATTTTGAAAACTGCAGGAAGGTTTGGGACAAATGTGACCAAACGCCGCTTTCACTACTTGGCATATGTTGGGTATAAAAAGTCGTAATATCAAACTGCGAATACGTGCAGAGAGCCTGAATTTGACTTTAAAATATGGCTCCGGCCTCGAAATTGGGGTCTATGGGATATTTTGAAAACTGCAGGGAAGTTTGTGCAAAATGTGACTCATTGCCGCTTTCAGTACTTTGCATATGTTGGGTATAATAAGTTGTAATTTCAAACTGCGAATACGTGCAGAGAGCCAGAATTCGGCTCCAAAATATGGCTCAGGTTTCGATATTGGGATATTTGGGATATTTTGAAAACTGCAGGGAGGTTTGGGACAAATGTGACAAAACGCCGCTTTCAGTACTTGACATATGTTGGGTATAAAAAAATCGCAATTTCAAAATGGTAATACGTGCAGAAAGCCAGAATTTGGCTCCAAAATATGGCTCAGGCCTTGAAATTGGGATATTTGGAATATTTCGAAAACTGCAGGGGAGTTTGTTCAAAATGTGACTCACTGCCGCTTTCAGGACTTGGCATATATTGGGTATAAAAAGTCGTAGAATCAAACTGCGAATACGTGCATAGAGCGAGAATTTGGCTCCAAAATATGGCTCAGGCCTCGAAATTGGGATATTTCGAAAACTGCAGGGGAGTTTGTGCAAAATATGACTCACTGCCGCGTCCAGTACTTGGCATATGTAGGGTATAAAAATTCAAAATATCAAACTGCGAATATGTGCAGAGAGCCAGAATTTGGCTCCAAAATATGGGTCAGGCCTCGAAATTGGGATATTTGGGATATTTTGAAAACTGCAGGGAGGTTTGGGACAAATGTGACCAAACGCCGCTTTCAGTACTTGGCATATTGTGGGTATAAAAAGTCGAATTTCAAACTGCGAATACGTGCAGAGAGCCAGAATTTGGCTCCAAAATATGGCTCAGTCCTCAATACTGGGATGTTTGGGAAATTTTGAAAACTGGAAGGGAGTTTGTGCAAAATGTGACCAAACGCCGCTTTCAGTACTTCGCATATGTTGCTTAAAAAAAAGTCGTAATTTTCAACTGCGAATACGTGCAGAGAGCCAGAATTTGGCTCAAAAATATGGCTCAGGCCTCAAAATTGGGATGTTTGGGATATTTTGAAAACTGCAGGGGGGATTGGGACAAATGTGACCAAACGCCGCTTTCAGGACATGGCATATGTTGGGTATAAAAAGTTGTAATTTAAACTGCGAATACGTGAAGAGAGCCAGAATTTGGCTCCAAAATATTGCTCAGGCCTCGAAATTGGGATTTTTGGGATATTTTGAAAACTGGAGGGGAGTTTGTGCAAAATGTCTCACTGCCGCTTTCAGTACTTGGCATATGTTGGGTATAAAAAGTCGGAATTTCGAAAGGCGAATACGTGCAGAAAGCCTAAATTTGGCTCCAAAATATGGCTCAGGCCTCGAAACTGGGATGTTTGGGATATTTTGAAAACTGCAGGGGGGATTGGGACAAATGTGACCAAACGCCGCTTTCAGTACTTGGCATATATTGGGTATAAAAAGTCGGAATTTCAAACTGCGAATACGTGCAGAGAGCCAGAATTTTGCTCCAAAATATGGCTCAGGCCTCGAAGTTGGGATATTTGTGATATTTTGAAAACTGCAGGGGAGTTTGTGCAAAATGTGACTCACTGCCGCTTTCAGGACTTGGCATATATTGGGTATAAAAAGTCGGAATTTCAAACTGCGAATACGTGCATAGAGCCAGAATTTGGCTCCACAATATGGCTTAGGCCTGGAAATTGGGATGTTTGGGATATTTTGAAAACTGCAGGGGAGTTTGTGCAAAATGTGACTCACAACCACGTCCAGTACTTGGCATATGTTGGGTATAAAAAGTCGTAATATCAAACTGCGAATACGTGCATAGAGCGAGAATTTGGCTCCAAAATATGGCTCAGGCCTCGAAATTGGGATATTTCGAAAACTGCAGGGGAGTTTGTGCAAAATATGACTCACTGCCGCGTCCAGTACTTGGCATATGTAGGGTATAAAAATTCAAAATATCAAACTGCGAATATGTGCAGAGAGCCAGAATTTGGCTCCAAAATATGGGTCAGGCCTCGAAATTGGGATATTTGGGATATTTTGAAAACTGCAGGGAGGTTTGGGACAAATGTGACCAAACGCCGCTTTCAGTACTTGTCATATTGTGGGTATAAAAAGTCGGAATTTCAAACTGCGAATACGTGCAGAGAGCCAGAATTTGGCTCCAAAATATGGCTCAGTCCTCAATACTGGGATGTTTGGGAAATTTTGAAAACTGGAAGGGAGTTTGTGCAAAATGTGACCAAACGCCGCTTTCAGTACTTCGCATATGTTGCTTAAAAAAAAGTCGTAATTTTCAATTTGGCTCCATATTTTGGAGCCAAATTCTGGCTCTATGCATGTATTCGCAGTTTGATATTACGACTTTTTATACCCAACATATGCCAAGTACTGGACGCGGCAGTGAGTCACATTTTGCACAAACTCCCCTGCAGTTTTCAAAATATCCCAAACTTACAAATTTCCAGGCCTGAGTCATATTTTGGAGCAAAATTCTGGCTCTCTGCACGTATTCGCAGTTTGAAATTACAACTTTTTATACCCAACATATGCCATGTCCTGAAAGCGGCGTTTGGTCACATTTGTCCCAATCCCCCCTGCAGATTTCAAAATATCCCAAACATCGCAATTTTGAGGCCTGAGCCATATTTTTGAGCCAAATTCTGGCTCTCTGCACGTATTCGTAGTTGAAAATTACGACTTTTCTTTACCCAACATATGCGAAGTACTGAAAGCGGCAATGAGTCACATTTTGAACAAACTTCCCTGCAGTTTTCAAAATATCCCATACACCCCAATTTCGAGGCCGGAGCCATATTTTGAAGTCAAATTCAGGCTCTCTGCACGTATTCGCAGTTTGATATTACGACTTTTTATACCCAACATATGCGAAGTAATGAAAGTGGCGTTTGGTCACATTTTGCACAAACTCCCTTGCAGTTTTCAAAATATCCCAAACATCCCAGTATTGAGGCCTGAGCCATATTTTGGAGCCAAATTCTGGCTCTCTGCAATTATTCGCAGTTTGAAATTACGACTTTTTATACCCATATGCCAAGTACTGAAAGCGGCAATGAGTCACATTTTGAACAATCCCCCCTGCAGTTTTCAAAATATCCCAAATATCCCAATTTAGAGGCCTGAGCTATATTTTGGAGCCAAATTCTGGCTCTCTGCACGTATTCGCAGTTTGATATTACGACTTTTTATACCCAACATATGCCAAGTACTGAAAGCGGCAGTGAGTCACATTTTGCATAAACTCTCTTGCAGTTTTCAAAATATCCCAAACATCCCAATTTTGAGGCCTGAGCCATATTTTTGAGCCAAATTCTGGCTCTCTGCACGTATTCGCAGTTGAAAATTACGACTTTTTTTTACCCAACATATGCGAAGTACTGAAAGCGCCGTTTGGTCACATTTTCCACAAACTCCCTTGCAGTTTTCAAAATATCCCTAACATCCCAGTATTGAGGCCTGAGCCATATTTTGGAGCAAAATTCTGGCTCTCTGCACGTATTCGCAGTTTGATATTACGACTTTTTATACCCAACATATGCCAAGTACTGGACGTGGTTGTGAGTCACATTTTGCACAAACTCCCCTGCAGTTTTCAAAATATCCCAAACATCCCAATTTCCAGGCCTAAGCCATATTGTGGAGCCAAATTCTGGCTCTATGCACGTATTCGCAGTTTGAAATTCCGACTTTTTATACCCAATATATGCCAAGTCCTGAAAGCGGCAGTGAGTCACATTTTGCACAAACTCCCCTGCAGTTTTCAAAATATCCCAAATATCCCAACTTCGAGGCCTGAGCCATATTTTGGAGCAAAATTCTGGCTCTCTGCACGTATTCGCAGTTTGAAATTCCGACTTTTTATACCCAATATATGCCAAGTACTGAAAGCGGCGTTTGGTCACATTTGTCCCAATCCCCCCTGCAGTTTTCAAAATATCCCAAACATCCCAGTTTCGAGGCCTGAGCCATATTTTAGAGCCAAATTTAGGCTTTCTGCACGTATTCGCTGTTCGAAATTCCGACTTTTTATACCCAACATATGCCAAGTACTGAAAGCGGCAGTGAGACATTTTGCACAAACTCCCCTCCAGTTTTCAAAATATCCCAAAAATCCCAATTTCGAGGCCTGAGCAATATTTTGGAGCCAAATTCTGGCTCTCTGCACGTATTCGCAGTTTAAATTACAACTTTTTATACCCAACATATGCCATGTCCTGAAAGCGGCGTTTGGTCACATTTGTCCCAATCCCCCCTGCAGTTTTCAAAATATCCCAAACATCCCAATTTTGAGGCCTGAGCCATATTTTTGAGCCAAATTCTGGCTCTCTGCACGTATTCGCAGTTGAAAATTACGACTTTTTTTTAAGCAACATGTACTGAAAGCGGCGTTTGGTCACATTTTGCACAAACTCCCTTCCAGTTTTCAAAATTTCCCAAACATCCCAGTATTGAGGACTGAGCCATATTTTGGAGCCAAATTCTGGCTCTCTGCACGTGCAGAATTTGGCTCAAAAATATGGCTCAGGCCTCAAAATTGCGATGTTTGGGATATTTTGAAATCTGCAGGGGGGATTGGGACAAATGTGACCAAACGCCGCTTTCAGGACATGGCATATGTTGGGTATAAAAAGTTGTAATTTCAAACTGCGAATACGTGCAGAGAGCCAGAATTTGGCTCCAAAATATGACTCAGGCCTGGAAATTTGTAAGTTTGGGATATTTTGAAAACTGCAGGGGAGTTTGTGCAAAATGTGACTCACTGCCGCGTCCAGTACTTGGCATATGTTGGGTATAAAAAGTCGTAATATCAAACTGCGAATACATGCATAGAGCCAGAATTTGGCTCCAAAATATGGATCAGGCCTCGAAATTGGGATTTTTGGGATATTTTGAAAACTGGAGGGGAGTTTGTGCAAAATGTCTCACTGCTGCTTTCAGTACTTGGCATATGTTGGGTATAAAAAGTCGGAATTTCGAACTGCGAATACGTGCAGAGAGCCTAAATTTGGCTCCAAAATATGGCTCAGGCCTCGAAACTGGGATGTTTGGGATATTTTGAAAACTGCAGGGGGGATTGGGACAAATGTGACCAAATGCCACTTTCAGTACTTGGCATATATTGGGTATAAAAAGTCGGAATTTCAAACTGTGAATACGTGCAGAGAGCCAGAATTTTGCTCCAAAATATGGCTCAGGCCTCGAAGTTGGAATATTTGGGATATTTTGAAAACTGCAGGGGAGTTTGTGCAAAATATGACTCACTGCCGCTTTCAGGACTTGGCATATGTTGGGTATAAAAAGTCACAATATCAAACTGCGAATACGTGCATAGAGCCAGAATTTGGCTCCAAAATATGACTCAGGCCTGGAAATTTGTAAGTTTGGGATATTTTGAAAACTGCAGGGGAGTTTGTGCAAAATGTGACTCACTGCCGCGTCCAGTACTTGGCATATGTTGGGTATAAAAAGTCGTAATATCAAACTGCGAATACATGCATAGAGCCAGAATTTGGCTCCAATATATGGATCAGGCCTCGAAATTGGGATTTTTGGGATATTTTGAAAACTGGAGGGGAGTTTGTGCATAATGTCTCACTGCTGCTTTCAGTACTTGGCATATGTTGGGTATAAAAAGTCGGAATTTCGAACTGCGAATACGTGCAGAGAGCCTAAATTTGGCTCCAAAATATGGCTCAGGCCTCGAAACTGGGATGTTTGGGATATTTTGAAAACTGCAGGGGGGATTGGGACAAATGTGACCAAATGCCACTTTCAGTACTTGGCATATATTGGGTATAAAAAGTCGGAATTTCAAACTGTGAATACGTACAGAGAGCCAGAATTTTGCTCCAAAATATGGCTCAGGCCTCGAAGTTGGAATATTTGGGATATTTTGAAAACTGCAGGGGAGTTTGTGCAAAATATGACTCACTGCCGCTTTCAGGACTTGGCATATGTTGGGTATAAAAAGTCATAATATCAAACTGCGAATACGTGCATAGAGCCAGAATTTGGCTCCACAATATGGCTTAGGCTTCGAAATTGGGATGTTTGGGATATTTTGAAAACTGCAAGGGAGTTTATGCAAAATGTGACTCACTGCCGCTTTCAGTACTTGGCATATGTTGGGTATAAAAAGTCGTAATATCAAACTGCGAATACGTGCAGAGAGCCAGAATTTGGCTCCAAAATATATTTCATGCCTCTAAATTGGGATATTTAAGATATTTTGAAAACTGCAGGGGGCATTGTTCAAAATGTGACTCATTGCCGCTTTCAGTACTTGGCATATGTTGGGTATAAAAGGTCGTAATTTCAAACTGCGAATACGTGCATAGAGCGAGAATTTGGCTCCAAAATATGGCTCAGGCCTCGAAATTGGGATATTTCGAAAACTGCAGGGGAGTTTGTGCAAAATATGACTCACTGCCGCGTCCAGTACTTGGCATATGTAGGGTATAAGAATTCAAAATATCAAACTGCGAATATGTGCAGAGAGCCAGAATTTGGCTCCAAAATATGGGTCAGGCCTCGAAATTGGGATATTTGGGATATTTTGAAAACTGCAGAGAGATTTGGGACAAATGTGACCAAACGCCGCTTTCAGTACTTGGCATATGTTGGGTATAAAAAGTCGTAATATCAAACTGCGAATACGTGCAGAGAGCCTGAATTTGGCTTCAAAATATGGCTCCGGCCTCGAAATTGGGGTGTTTGGGAAATTTTGAAAACTGCAAGGGAGTTTGTGCAAAATGTGACCAAACGCCGCTTTCAGTACTTCGCATATGTTGGGTAAAAAAAAGTCGTAATTTTCAACTGCGAATACGTGCAGAGAGCCAGAATTTGGCTCAAAAATATGGCTCAGGCCTCAAAATTATGATGTTTGCGATATTTTGAAAACTGCAAGGGAGTTTATGCAAAATGTGACTCACTGCTGCTTTCAGTACTTGGCATATGTTGGGTATAAAAAGTCGTAATATCAAACTGCGAATACGTGCAGAGAGCCAAAATTTGGCTCCAAAATATGGCTCAGGCCTCAATACTGGGATGTTTGGGATATTTTCAAAACTGCAAGGGAGTTTGTGCAAAATATGACCAAACGCCGCTTTCAGTACTTCGCATATGTTGGGTAAAGAAAAGTCGTAATTTTCAACTACGAATACGTGCAGAGAGCCAGAATTTGGCTCAAAAATATGGCTCAGGCCTCAAAATTGCGTTGTTTGGGATATTTTGAAATCTGCGGGGGGGAATGGGACAAATGTGACCAAACGCCGCTTTCAGGACATGGCATATGTTGGGTATAAAAAGTTGTAATTTCAAACTGCGAATACGTGCAGAGAGCCAGAATTTGGCTCCAAAATATGACTCAGGCCTGGAAATTTGTAAGTTTGGGATATTTTGAAAACTGCAGGGGAGTTTGTGCAAAATGTGACTCACTGCCGCGTCCAGTACTTGGCATATGTTGGGTATAAAAAGTCGTAATATCAAACTGCGAATACATGCATAGAGTCAGAATTTGGCTCCAAAATATGGCTCAGGCCTCGAAATTGGGATTTTTGGGATATTTTGAAAACTGCAAGGGAGTTTGTGCAAAATGTCTCGCTGCTGCTTTCAGTACTTGGCATATGTTGAGTATAAAAAGTCGGAATTTCGAACTGCGAATACGTGCAGAGAGCCTAAATTTGGCTCCAAAATATGGCTCAGGCCTCGAAACTGGGATGTTTGGGATATTTTGAAAACTGCAGGGGGAATTGGGACAAATGTGACCAAATGCCACTTTCAGTACTTGGCATATATTGGGTATAAAAAGTCGGAATTTCAAACTGTGAATACGTGCAGAGAGCCAGAATTTTGCTCCAAAATATGGCTCAGGCCTCGAAGTTGGAATATTTGGGATATTTTGAAAACTGTAGTAGAGTTTGTGCAAAATATGACTCACTGCCGCTTTCAGGACTTGGCATATGTTGGGTATAAAAAGTCATAATATCAAACTGCGAATACGTGCATAAGCCAGAATTTGGCTCCACAATATGGCTTAGGCTTCGAAATTGGGATGTTTGGGATATTTTGAAAACTGCAAGGGAGTTTATGCAAAATGTGACTCACTGCCGCTTTCAGTACTTGGCATATGTTGGGTATAAAAAGTCGTAATATCAAACTGCGAATACGTGCAGAGAGCCAGAATTTGGCTCCAAATTATATTTCATGCCTCTAAATTGGGATATTTAAGATATTTTGAAAACTGCAGGGGGCATTGTTCAAAATGTGACTCATTGCCGCTTTCAGTACTTGGCATATGTTGGGTATAAAAGGTCGTAATTTCAAACTGCGAATACGTGCAGAGAGCCAGAATTTGGCTCCAAAATATGGATCAGGCCTCAATATTGGGATGTTTGGGATATTTTGAAAACTGCAAGGGAGTTTGTTCAAAATGTGACCAAACGCCGCTTTCAATACTTCGCATATGTTGGGTAAAAAAAAGTCGTAATTTTCAACTACGAATACGTGCAGAGAGCCAGAATTTGGCTCAAAAATATGGTTCAGGCCTCAAAATTGGGATGTTTGGGATATTTTGAAAACTGCAGGGGGGATTGGGACAAATGTGACCAAACGCCTTGTTCAGGACATGGCATATGTTGGGTATAAAAAGTTGCAATTTCAAACTGCGAATACGTGCAGAGAGCCAGAATTTGGCTCCAAAATATGGCTCAGGCCTCGAAGTTTGTAAGTTTGGGATATTTTGAAAACTGCAGGGGAGTTTGTGCAAAATGTGACTCACTGCCGCGTCCAGTACTTGGCATATGTTGGGTATAAAAATCATAATATCAAACTGCGAAAACACGCATAGAGCCAGAATTTGGCTCCAAAATATGGCTCAGGCCTCGAAATTGGAATATTTGGGATATTTTGAAAACTGCAGGGAGGTTTGGGACAAATGTGACCAAACGCCGTTTTCCGTACTTGGCATATGCTGGGTATAAAAAGTCGTAATTTCAAACTGCGAATATGTGCAGAGAGCCAGAATTTGGCTCCAAATTATTGCTCAGGCCTCGAAATTGGGATGTTTGGGATATTTTGAAAACTGCAGGGGAGTTTGTTCAAAATGTGACTCACTGCCACTTTCAGTACTTGGCATATGTTGGGTATAAAAAGTCGTAATATCAAACTGCGAATGCGTGCATAGAGCCAGAATTTGGCTCCAAAAAATGGCGTCCATTAGGGAGGCTCCGGCCTCCCCCGATGCTGTGAGCCCCTGGATAGCTGCAGTGAGCACACACTGGCCCAAAAAAGCCAGCTGAATTCAAAGATGAGCTCCAGGCGAGGTGTGGAAAGAAAGTCCAGTCAGGAGCGTTCAAACTGCGCGCCAAGATGGCCGACCTTTCGGGCGGGAATTTCTTCCACAACGAAATCTTTTATTGTAGAGCTGTTGACAACATACTTTTATTTCAACTTATGTTTTCGCCACGCATAATTTTTTCTCATTTGGAAAATACATTATCATCTTCACTATAAATTACTACTATATCGTGTCATTTCTGCTCACACTCATCTCTAAATAAAATGATTACAAATATTTCCCAAGACAAACTGCCTCATCCAGCTCGCCTCTTCCCTCATTCCAAATCCACAAACCCACCAACAATCCTCCAACTTCATGGGAAGGTCAAGCTTCCCAGGACCTTGGAGTCATTGGAGATGGGTTTGTGGATGACCTGACCTAGCAGTTTATGTCTTTGGGGAGATCTCCCCCACCCCATGGCATATGCATTAATGATATATAATGCATATGCCAGCCAGTCCATGTCTAATCTTAAGATAATTCTCCTATCTCTCAATTTATTCATTACCTACTCTTCACAGCAAGTCTTTGTCACCCACATTGAACAATATTCTAAGTCTTCACTACCCCAAAACTTGCCTCGCCACCCAACTTTTACCTTACCACACACCTTTGCTACCCATCATTTGGTTTGTAATAAACATTCATGGTTAAATGTTCGCCCTTGATCACCTAGCAGCAATTGAGGATACAAATGTAAGCTGATTGGATAGTCGCGTTCTGAGTGTAAACTAGTAGAACGTAAGTCAAGAAACTGCAGATGGCCTATTGTCCTGCACGTGGCACCTCCTATTTACATCCACCTACACTCATTCATATACGTCTAACCTAAGCTTGAAACAATCAAAGATTCCTATGCCTATTATGATCCAGTAATATGGATCCAGTGATCCAGTAGTATGATCCACAATAGACTTGAGAATGGTCCAGGACGGACCGAAACGTCGTCGAATTTTGAAATTGATATTTTGAAAACTGCAGGGAGGATTGGGACAAATGTGACCAAACGCTGTTTTCAGTACTTTCCTTATGTTGGGTATAAAAACTCGTAATTTCAAACTGCGAATTCGTGCAGAGAGCTAGAATTTGGCTCCAAAATATGACTCAGGCCTCGAAATTGGGAAGTTTGGGATATTTTGAAAACTGCAGGAGAGTTTGGGACAAATATGACCAAACGCCGCTTTCAGTACTTGGCATATGTTGGGTATAAAAAGTCGTAATTTCAAACTGCGAATACGGGCAGAGAGCCAGAATTTGGCTCCAAAATATGGCTCAGGCCTCGAAATTGGGATATTTGGGATATTTCGAAAACTTCAGGGGAATTTATGCAAAATGTGACTCACTGCCGCTTTCAGGACTTTGCATATGTTGGGTATAAAAAGTCGTAATATCAAACTGCGAATACGTGCAGAGAGCCAGAATTTGGCTCCAAAATATGGCTCATTCCTCGATATTGGGATATTTGGGTTATTTTGAAAACTGCAGGAAGGTTTGGGACAAATGTGATCAAATGCCGCTTTAATTACTTCGCAAATGTTGGGTATAAAAAAGTCGTAATTTCAAACTGCGAATACGTGCAGAGAGCCAGAATTTGGCTCCAACATATTACTCAGGCCTCGAAATTGGGATATTTGGTTTATTTTGAAAACTGCAGGAAGGTTTGGGACAAATGTGACTAAACGCCGCTTTCAGTACTTGGCATATGTTGGGTATAAAAAGACGAAATTTCGAACTGCGAATACATGCAGAGAGCCAGAATTTGGATCCAAAATATGGCTCAGGCCTCGAAATTGGGATGTTTGTGATATTTTGAAAACTGCAGGGGAGTTTGTGCAAAATGTGACTCATTGCCTCTTTCAGGACTTGGCATATGTTGGGTATAAAAATTCCTAATATCAAACTGCGAATACGTGCATAGAGCCAGAATTTGGCTCCAAATTATGGCTCAGGCCTCGAATTTGGGATGTTTGAGATATTTTGAAAACTGCAGGGAGGATTGGGACAAATGTGACCAAACGCTGTTTTCAGTACTTTCCATATGTTGGGTATAAAAAGTCGTAATTTCAAACTGCGAATTCGTGCAGAGAGCTAGAATTTGGCTCCAAAATGTGACTCAGGCCTCGAAATTAGGAAGTTTGGGATATTTTGAAAACTGCAGGGGAGTTTGGGACAAATGTGACCAAACGCCGCTTTCAGTACTTGGCATATGTTGGGTATAAAAAGTAGTAATTTCAAACTGCGAATACTTGCAGAGAGCCAGAATTTGGCTCCAAAACATGGCTCAGGCCTCGAAATTGGGATATTTGGGATATTTTGAAAACTGCAGGGAGGTTTGGGACAAGCATATGTTGGGTATAAAAAGTTGCAATTTCAAACTGCGAATACGTGCAGAGAGCCAGAATTTGGCTCCAAAATATGGCTCAGGCCTCGAAGTTTGTAAGTTTGGGATATTTTGAAAACTGCAGGGGAGTTTGTGCAAAATGTGACTCACTGCCGCGTCCAGTACTTGGCATATGTTGGGTATAAAAATCATAATATCAAACTGCGAATACGTGCAGAGAGCCAGAATTTGACTCCAAAACATGGCTCAGGCCTCGAAATTGGGATATTTGGGATATTTTGAAAACTGCAGGGAGGTTTGGGACAAATGTGACCAAACGCCGCTATCAGTACTTGGCATATGTTGGGTATAAAATTCGTAATTTCAAACTGCGAATACGGGCAGAGAGCCAGAATTTGGATCCAAAATATGGTTCAGGCCTCGAAATTGGGATATTTGGGATATTTCGAAAACTTCAGGGGAATTTGTGCAAAATGTGACTCACTGCCGCTTTCAGGACTTGGCATATGTTGGGTATAAAAATTCCTAATATCAAACTGCGAATACGTGCATAGAGCCAGAATTTGGCTCCATAATATGGCTCAGGCCTCGAAATTGGGACATATGGGATATTTTGAAAACTGCAGGGGAGTGTGCAAAATGTGACTCACTGCCGTTTTTAGAACTTGGCATATGTTGGGTATAAAATGTCGTAATTTCAAACTGCGAATACGTGCAGAGAGCCATAATTTGCCTCCAAAATATAACTCAGGCCTCAAAATTGGGATATTTGGGATATTTTGAAAACTGCAGGGGAATTTGTGCAAAATGTGACTCACTGCCGCTTTCAGGACTTTGCATATGTTGGGTATAAAAAGTCGTAATTTCAAACTGCGAATACGTGCAGAGGGCCTGAATTTGGCTCCATAATATGGCTCAGGCCTCGAAATTGGGATATTTGGGATATTTTGAAAACTGCAGGATAGTTTGTGCAAAATGTGACTCACTGCCGTTTTTAGAACTTGGCATATGTTGGGTATAAAAAGTCGTAATTTCAAACTGCGAATACGTGCAGAGAGCCAGAATTTGGCTCCAAAATATGACTCAGGACTCGAAATTGGGAAGTTTGAGATATTTTGAAAACTGCAAGGGAGTTTGGGACAAATATGACCAAACGCCGCTTTCAGTACTTGACATATGTTGGGTATAAAAAAGTCGCAATTTCAAACTGCGAATACGTGCAGAGAGCCAGAATTTGGCTCCAAAATATGGCTCAGGCCTCGAAATTGGGATGTTTGTGATATTTTGAAAACTGCAGGGGAGTTTGTGCAAAATGTGACTCATTGCCTCTTTCAGGACTTGGCATATGTTGGGTATAAAAATTCCTAATATCAAACTGCGAATACGTGCATAGAGCCAGAATTTGGCTCCAAATTATGGCTCAGGCCTCGAAATTGGGATGTTTGAGATATTTTGAAAACTGCAGGGAGGTTTGTGACAAATGTGACCAAACGCCGCTTTCAGTACTTGGCATATGTTGGTATAAAAAAGTCGCAATTTCAAACTGCGAATACGTGCAGAGAGCCAGAATTTGGCTCCATAATATGGCTCAGGCCTCGAAATTGGGATATTTGGGATATTTTGAAAACTGTAGGGGAGTTTGTGCAAAAAATGACTCACTGCTGCTTTCAGAACTTGGCATATGTTGGGTATAAAAAGTCGTAATTACAAACTGCGAATACTTGCAGAGAACCAGAATTTGGCTCCAAAATATTGCTCAGGCTCGAAATTGGAATGTTTGGGATATTTTGAGAACTGCAGGGGACTTTGGGACATATATGACCAAACGCCGCTTTCAGTACTTGACATATGTTGGGTATAAAAAAGTTGCAATTTCAAACTGCGAATACGTGCAGAGAGCCAGAATTTGGCTCCAAAATATGGCTCAGGCCTCGAAATTGGGATATTTGGGATATTTTGAAAACTGCAAGGAGGATTGGGACAAATGTGACCAAACGCTGTTTTCAGTACTTTCCATATGTTGGGTATAAAAAGTCGTAATTTCAAACTGCGAATACGTGCAGAGAACCTGAATTTGGATCCAAAATATGGCTCAGGCCTCGAAATTGGGATATTTGGGATATTTCAAAAACTGTAGGGGAATTTGTGCAAAATGTGACTCACTGCCGCTTTCAGGACTTGGCATATGTTGGGTATAAAAAGTCGTAATATCAAACTGTGAATACGTGCAGAGAGCCAGAATTTGGCTCCGAAATAAGGCTCAGAACACGATATTGGGATGTTTGGGATATTTTGAAAACTGCAGGAAGGTTTGGGACAAATGTGACCAAACGCCGCTTTCAGTACTTTGCATATGTTGGGTATAATAAATTCGTAATTTCAAACTGCGAATACATGCAGAGAGCCAGAATTTGGCTCCAAAATATGGCTCAGGCCTCATTATTAGGATATTTGGGTTATTTTGAAAACTGCAGGAAGGTTTGGGACAAATGTGACCAAATGCCGCTTTAAGTACTACGCAAATGTTGGGTATAAAAAGAAGTCGTAATTTCAAACTGCGAATACGTGCAGAGAACCAGAATTTGGCTCCAAAATATGGCTCAGGCCTCGAAATTGGGATGTTTGGGATATTTTGAAAACTGCAGGGGACTTTGGGACAAATATGACCAAACGCCGCTTTCAGTACTTGGCATATGTTGGGTATAAAAAGACGAAATTTCGAACTGCGAATATATGCAGAGAGCCAGAATTTGGCTCCAAAATATGGCTCAGGCCTCGAAATTGAGATGTTTTGGATATTTTGAAAACTGGAGGGAGGTTTGTGACAAATGTAACCAAACGCAGCTTTCAGTACTTGGCATATGTTTGGTATAAAAAGTCGTAATTTCAAACTGCGAATACGTGCAGAGAGCCAGAATTTGGCTCAAAAATATGGCTCAGGCCTCGAAATTGGGATATTTGGGATATTTCGAAAACTGCAGGGGAGTTTCTGCAAAATGTGACTCATTGCCGCTGTCAGTACTTAGCAAATGTTGGGTATAATAAGTCGTAATTTTAACCTGCGAATACGTGCATAGAGCCAGAATTTGGATCCAAAATATGGCTCAGGCCTCGATATTGAGATATTTTGGATATTTTGAAAGCTGCAGGGGAGTTTGTGCAAAATGTGACTCACTGCTGCGTCCAGTACTTGGCACATGTTGGGTTTAAAAAGTCGTAATATCAAACTGCGAATACGTGCAGGTAGACAGAATTTGACTCCAAAATATGGCTCAGGCCTCGAAATTGGGATATTTGGGATGTTTTGAAAACTGCAGGGAGGTTTGGGACAAATGTGACCAAACGCCGCTTTCAGTACTTGGCATATGTTGGGTATAAAAAAGTCGAAATTTCGAACTGAGAATACGTGCAGAGAGCCAGATTTTGGCTCCAAAATATGGCTCAGGCCTCGAATTTGGGATATTTGGGATATTTTGAAAACTGCAGAAAGGTTTGGGACAAATGTGACCAAACACCGCTTTCCGTACTTAACATATGTTGGGTATATAAAGTCGTAATATCAAACTGCGAATACGTGCAGAGAGCCAGAATTTGGCTCCAAAATATGGCTCAGGCCTCGAAATTGGGATATTTTGGATATTTCAAAAACTGCTGGGGCGTTTGTGCAAAATGTGACTCAATGCCGCTTTCAGGACTCGGGATATATTGGGTATAAAAATTCATAATATCAAACTGCGAATACGTGCAGAGAGCCTGAATTTGGCTCCAAAATATGGCTCAGGCCTCGATATTGGGATATTTGGGATATTTTGAAAACTGCTGGAAGATTTGGGACAAATGTGACCAAACGCCGCTTTCAGTACGTCGCATATGTTGGGTATAAAAAAGTCGCAATTTCAAACTGCGAATACGTGCAGAGACAGAATTTGGCTCCAAAATATGGCTCAGGCCTCGAAACTGGGATATTTGGGATATTTTGAAAGCTGCAGGGGAGTTTGTGCAAAATGTGACTCACTGCTGCGTCCAGTACTTGGCATATGTTGGGTATAAAAAGTCGTAATTTCAAACTGCGAATACGTGCATAGAGCCAGAATTTGGATCCAAAATATGGCTCAGGCCTCGATATTGAGATATTTGGGATATTTTGAAAACTGCAGGAATGTTTGAGACAAATGTGAAAAAACGCCGCTTTCAGTACTTCGCATATGTTGGGTATAAAAAAGTCGCAATTTCAAACTGCGAATACGTGCAGAGACAGAATTTGGCTCAAAAATATGGCTCAGGCCTCGAATTTGAGATATTTGGGATATTTTGAAAACTGCAGGAAGGTTTGGGACAAATGTGACCAAACACCGCTTTCCGTACTTCGCATATGTTGGGTATAAAAAAGTCGAAATTTCAAACTGCGATTACGTGCAGAGACAGAATTTGGCTCTAAAATATGGCTCAGGCCTCGAAATTGGGATATTTGGGATATTTTGAAAGCTGCAGGGGAGTTTGTGCAAAATGTGACTCACTGCTGCGTCCAGTACTTGGCATATGTTGGGTTTAAAAAGTCGTAATATCAAACTGCGAATACGTGCAGGTAGACAGAATTTGACTCCAAAATATGGCTCAGGCCTCGAAATTGGGATATTTGGGATGTTTTGAAAACTGCAGGGAGGTTTGGGACAAATGTGACCAAACGCCACTTTCAGTACTTGGCATATGTTGGGTATAAAAAGTCGTAATTTCAAACTGCGAATACGGGCAGAGAGCCAGAATTTGGCTCCAAAATATGGCTCAGGCCTCGAAATTGGGATATTTGGGATATTTCGAAAACTTCAGGGGAATTTATGCAAAATGTGACTCACTGCCGCTTTCAGGACTTTGCATATGTTGGGTATAAAAAGTCGTAATATCAAACTGCGAATACGTGCAGAGAGCCAGAATTTGGCTCCAAAATATGGCTCATTCCTCGATATTGGGATATTTGGGTTATTTTGAAAACTGCAGGAAGGTTTGGGACAAATGTGATCAAATGCCGCTTTAATTACTTCGCAAATGTTGGGTATAAAAAAGTCGTAATTTCAAACTGCGAATACGTGCAGAGAGCCAGAATTTGGCTCCAACATATTACTCAGGCCTCGAAATTGGGATATTTGGTTTATTTTGAAAACTGCAGGAAGGTTTGGGACAAATGTGACTAAACGCCGCTTTCAGTACTTGGCATATGTTGGGTATAAAAAGACGAAATTTCGAACTGCGAATACATGCAGAGAGCCAGAATTTGGATCCAAAATATGGCTCAGGCCTCGAAATTGGGATGTTTGTGATATTTTGAAAACTGCAGGGGAGTTTGTGCAAAATGTGACTCATTGCCTCTTTCAGGACTTGGCATATGTTGGGTATAAAAATTCCTAATATCAAACTGCGAATACGTGCATAGAGCCAGAATTTGGCTCCAAATTATGGCTCAGGCCTCGAATTTGGGATGTTTGAGATATTTTGAAAACTGCAGGGAGGATTGGGACAAATGTGACCAAACGCTGTTTTCAGTACTTTCCATATGTTGGGTATAAAAAGTCGTAATTTCAAACTGCGAATTCGTGCAGAGAGCTAGAATTTGGCTCCAAAATGTGACTCAGGCCTCGAAATTGGGAAGTTTGGGATATTTTGAAAACTGCAGGGGAGTTTGGGACAAATGTGACCAAACGCCGCTTTCAGTACTTGGCATATGTTGGGTATAAAAAGTAGTAATTTCAAACTGCGAATACGTGCAGAGAGCCAGAATTTGGCTCCAAAACATGGCTCAGGCCTCGAAATTGGGATATTTGGGATATTTTGAAAACTGCAGGGAGGTTTGGGACAAGCATATGTTGGGTATAAAAAGTTGCAATTTCAAACTGCGAATACGTGCAGAGAGCCAGAATTTGGCTCCAAAATATGGCTCAGGCCTCGAAGTTTGTAAGTTTGGGATATTTTGAAAACTGCAGGGGAGTTTGTGCAAAATGTGACTCACTGCCGCGTCCAGTACTTGGCATATGTTGGGTATAAAAATCATAATATCAAACTGCGAATACGTGCAGAGAGCCAGAATTTGACTCCAAAACATGGCTCAGGCCTCGAAATTGGGATATTTGGGATATTTTGAAAACTGCAGGGAGGTTTGGGACAAATGTGACCAAACGCCGCTATCAGTACTTGGCATATGTTGGGTATAAAATTCGTAATTTCAAACTGCGAATACGGGCAGAGAGCCAGAATTTGGATCCAAAATATGGTTCAGGCCTCGAAATTGGGATATTTGGGATATTTCGAAAACTTCAGGGGAATTTGTGCAAAATGTGACTCACTGCCGCTTTCAGGACTTGGCATATGTTGGGTATAAAAATTCCTAATATCAAACTGCGAATACGTGCATAGAGCCAGAATTTGGCTCCATAATATGGCTCAGGCCTCGAAATTGGGACATATGGGATATTTTGAAAACTGCAGGGGAGTGTGCAAAATGTGACTCACTGCCGTTTTTAGAACTTGGCATATGTTGGGTATAAAATGTCGTAATTTCAAACTGCGAATACGTGCAGAGAGCCATAATTTGCCTCCAAAATATAACTCAGGCCTCAAAATTGGGATATTTGGGATATTTTGAAAACTGCAGGGGAATTTGTGCAAAATGTGACTCACTGCCGCTTTCAGGACTTTGCATATGTTGGGTATAAAAAGTCGTAATTTCAAACTGCGAATACGTGCAGAGGGCCTGAATTTGGCTCCATAATATGGCTCAGGCCTCGAAATTGGGATATTTGGGATATTTTGAAAACTGCAGGATAGTTTGTGCAAAATGTGACTCACTGCCGTTTTTAGAACTTGGCATATGTTGGGTATAAAAAGTCGTAATTTCAAACTGCGAATACGTGCAGAGAGCCAGAATTTGGCTCCAAAATATGACTCAGGACTCGAAATTGGGAAGTTTGAGATATTTTGAAAACTGCAAGGGAGTTTGGGACAAATATGACCAAACGCCGCTTTCAGTACTTGACATATGTTGGGTATAAAAAAGTCGCAATTTCAAACTGCGAATACGTGCAGAGAGCCAGAATTTGGCTCCAAAATATGGCTCAGGCCTCGAAATTGGGATGTTTGTGATATTTTGAAAACTGCAGGGGAGTTTGTGCAAAATGTGACTCATTGCCTCTTTCAGGACTTGGCATATGTTGGGTATAAAAATTCCTAATATCAAACTGCGAATACGTGCATAGAGCCAGAATTTGGCTCCAAATTATGGCTCAGGCCTCGAAATTGGGATATTTGGGATATTTTGAAAACTGCAGGGAGGTTTGTGACAAATGTGACCAAACGCCGCTTTCAGTACTTGGCATATGTTGGTATAAAAAAGTCGCAATTTCAAACTGCGAATACGTGCAGAGAGCCAGAATTTGGCTCCATAATATGGCTCAGGCCTCGAAATTGGGATATTTGGGATATTTTGAAAACTGTAGGGGAGTTTGTGCAAAAAATGACTCACTGCTGCTTTCAGAACTTGGCATATGTTGGGTATAAAAAGTCGTAATTACAAACTGCGAATACTTGCAGAGAACCAGAATTTGGCTCCAAAATATTGCTCAGGCTCGAAATTGGAATGTTTGGGATATTTTGAGAACTGCAGGGGACTTTGGGACATATATGACCAAACGCCGCTTTCAGTACTTGACATATGTTGGGTATAAAAAAGTTGCAATTTCAAACTGCGAATACGTGCAGAGAGCCAGAATTTGGCTCCAAAATATGGCTCAGGCCTCGAAATTGGGATATTTGGGATATTTTGAAAACTGCAAGGAGGATTGGGACAAATGTGACCAAACGCTGTTTTCAGTACTTTCCATATGTTGGGTATAAAAAATCGTAATTTCAAACTGCGAATACGTGCAGAGAACCTGAATTTGGATCCAAAATATGGCTCAGGCCTCGAAATTGGGATATTTGGGATATTTCAAAAACTGTAGGGGAATTTGTGCAAAATGTGACTCACTGCCGCTTTCAGGACTTGGCATATGTTGGGTATAAAAAGTCGTAATATCAAACTGTGAATACGTGCAGAGAGCCAGAATTTGGCTCCGAAATAAGGCTCAGAACACGATATTGGGATGTTTGGGATATTTTGAAAACTGCAGGAAGGTTTGGGACAAATGTGACCAAACGCCGCTTTCAGTACTTTGCATATGTTGGGTATAATAAATTCGTAATTTCAAACTGCGAATACATGCAGAGAGCCAGAATTTGGCTCCAAAATATGGCTCAGGCCTCATTATTAGGATATTTGGGTTATTTTGAAAACTGCAGGAAGGTTTGGGACAAATGTGACCAAATGCCGCTTTAAGTACTACGCAAATGTTGGGTATAAAAAGAAGTCGTAATTTCAAACTGCGAATACGTGCAGAGAACCAGAATTTGGCTCCAAAATATGGCTCAGGCCTCGAAATTGGGATGTTTGGGATATTTTGAAAACTGCAGGGGACTTTGGGACAAATATGACCAAACGCCGCTTTCAGTACTTGGCATATGTTGGGTATAAAAAGACGAAATTTCGAACTGCGAATATATGCAGAGAGCCAGAATTTGGCTCCAAAATATGGCTCAGGCCTCGAAATTGAGATGTTTTGGATATTTTGAAAACTGGAGGGAGGTTTGTGACAAATGTAACCAAACGCAGCTTTCAGTACTTGGCATATGTTTGGTATAAAAAGTCGTAATTTCAAACTGCGAATACGTGCAGAGAGCCAGAATTTGGCTCAAAAATATGGCTCAGGCCTCGAAATTGGGATATTTGGGATATTTCGAAAACTGCAGGGGAGTTTCTGCAAAATGTGACTCATTGCCGCTGTCAGTACTTAGCAAATGTTGGGTATAATAAGTCGTAATTTTAACCTGCGAATACGTGCATAGAGCCAGAATTTGGATCCAAAATATGGCTCAGGCCTCGATATTGAGATATTTTGGATATTTTGAAAGCTGCAGGGGAGTTTGTGCAAAATGTGACTCACTGCTGCGTCCAGTACTTGGCACATGTTGGGTTTAAAAAGTCGTAATATCAAACTGCGAATACGTGCAGGTAGACAGAATTTGACTCCAAAATATGGCTCAGGCCTCGAAATTGGGATATTTGGGATGTTTTGAAAACTGCAGGGAGGTTTGGGACAAATGTGACCAAACGCCGCTTTCAGTACTTGGCATATGTTGGGTATAAAAAAGTCGAAATTTCGAACTGAGAATACGTGCAGAGAGCCAGATTTTGGCTCCAAAATATGGCTCAGGCCTCGAATTTGGGATATTTGGGATATTTTGAAAACTGCAGAAAGGTTTGGGACAAATGTGACCAAACACCGCTTTCCGTACTTAACATATGTTGGGTATATAAAGTCGTAATATCAAACTGCGAATACGTGCAGAGAGCCAGAATTTGGCTCCAAAATATGGCTCAGGCCTCGAAATTGGGATATTTTGGATATTTCAAAAACTGCTGGGGCGTTTGTGCAAAATGTGACTCAATGCCGCTTTCAGGACTCGGGATATATTGGGTATAAAAATTCATAATATCAAACTGCGAATACGTGCAGAGAGCCTGAATTTGGCTCCAAAATATGACTCAGGACTCGATATTGGGATATTTGGGATATTTTGAAAACTGCTGGAAGATTTGGGACAAATGTGACCAAACGCCGCTTTCAGTACGTCGCATATGTTGGGTATAAAAAAGTCGCAATTTCAAACTGCGAATACGTGCAGAGACAGAATTTGGCTCCAAAATATGGCTCAGGCCTCGAAACTGGGATATTTGGGATATTTTGAAAGCTGCAGGGGAGTTTGTGCAAAATGTGACTCACTGCTGCGTCCAGTACTTGGCATATGTTGGGTATAAAAAGTCGTAATTTCAAACTGCGAATACGTGCATAGAGCCAGAATTTGGATCCAAAATATGGCTCAGGCCTCGATATTGAGATATTTGGGATATTTTGAAAACTGCAGGAATGTTTGAGACAAATGTGAAAAAACGCCGCTTTCAGTACTTCGCATATGTTGGGTATAAAAAAGTCGCAATTTCAAACTGCGAATACGTGCAGAGACAGAATTTGGCTCAAAAATATGACTCAGGCCTCGAATTTGAGATATTTGGGATATTTTGAAAACTGCAGGAAGGTTTGGGACAAATGTGACCAAACACCGCTTTCCGTACTTCGCATATGTTGGGTATAAAAAAGTCGAAATTTCAAACTGCGATTACGTGCAGAGACAGAATTTGGCTCCAAAATATGGCTCAGGCCTCGAAATTGGGATATTTGGGATATTTTGAAAGCTGCAGGGGAGTTTGTGCAAAATGTGACTCACTGCTGCGTCCAGTACTTGGCATATGTTGGGTTTAAAAAGTCGTAATATCAAACTGCGAATACGTGCAGGTAGACAGAATTTGACTCCAAAATATGGCTCAGGCCTCGAAATTGGGATATTTGGGATGTTTTGAAAACTGCAGGGAGGTTTGGGACAAATGTGACCAAACGCCACTTTCAGTACTTGGCATATGTTGGGTATAAAAAAGTCGAAATTTCGAACTGAGAATACGTGCAGAGAGCCAGATTTTGGCTCCAAAATATAGCTCAAGCCTCGAAATTGGGATATTTGGGATATTTTGAAAACTGGAGGGAGGTTTGGGGCAAATGCGACCAAACGCCGCTTTCAGTACTTGGCATATGTTGGGTATAATAAAGTCGTAATTTCAAACTGCGAATACGTGCAGAGAGCCTGAATTTGGCTCCAATATATGGCACAAGCCTCAAAATTGGGATATTTGGGATATTATGAAAACTGCAGGGGAGTTTGTGCAAAATATGACTCACTGCAGCGTCCAGTACTTGGCATATGTTGGGTATAAAAAGTCGTAATATCAAACTGCGAATACATGCAGAGAGACAGAATTTGGCTGCAAAATATGGCTCAGGCTCCAAAATTGGGATATTTGGGATATTTTGAAAACTGTAGGGAGGTTAGGGACAAATGTGACCAAACGCCGCTTTCAGTACTTGGCATATGTTAGGTATAAAAAGTCGTAATTTCAAACTGCGAATACGTGTAGAGAGCCTGAATTTGGCTCCAAAATATGGCTCAGGCCTCGAAATTGGGATGTTTGGGATATTTTGAAAACTGCAGGGGAGTTTGTGCAAAATGTGACTCATTGCCGCTTTCAGTACTTGGCATATGTTGGGTATAATAAGTCGTAATTTTAACCTGCGAATACGTGCATAGAGCCAGAAATTGGATCCAAAATATGGCTCAGGCCTCGATATTGGGATGTTTGGGATATTTTGAAAACTGCAGGAAGGTTTGGGACAAATATGACCAAACGCCGCTTTCAGTACTTAACAAATGTTGGGTATAAAAAGGCGTAATATCAAACTGCGAATACGTGCAGAGAGCCAGAATTTGGCTCCAAAATATGGCTCAGGCCTCGATATTGGGATATTTGGGATATTTTGAAAACTGCAGGAAGGTTTGGGACAAATGTGACCAAACGCCGCTTTCAGTACGTCTCATATGTTGGGTATAAAAAAGTCGCCATTTCAAACTGCGAATACGTGCAGAGACAAAATTTAGCTCCAAAATATCGCTCAGGCCTCGAAATTGGGATATTTGGGATATTTTGAAAGCTGCAGGGGAGTTTGTGCAAAATGTGACTCACTGCTGCGTCCAGTACTTGGCATATGTTGGGTATAAAAAGTCGCAATTTCAAACTGGGAATACGTGCAGAGAGACAGAATTTGGCTTCAAAATATGGCTCAGGCCTCGAAATTGGGATATTTGGGATATTTTGAAAACTGCAGGGGAGTTTGTGCAAAATGTGACTCACTGCTGCGTCCAGGACTTGGCATATGTTGGGTATAAAACGTCATAATATCAAACTGCGAATACGTGCAGGAAGCCAGAATTTGGCTCCAAAATATGGCTCTAGCCTCGAAATTGGGATATTTGGGATATTTTGAAAACTGGAGGGAGGTTTGGGACAAATGTGACCAAACGCCGCTTTCAGTAATTGGCATATGTTGGGTATAAAAAGTCGTAATTTCATACTGCGAATACGTGCAGAGAGCCTGAATTTGGCTCCAAAATATGGCTCAGGCCTCGAAATTGGGATGTTTGGGATATTTTGAAAACTGCAGGGGAGTTTTTGCAAAATGTGACTCATTGCCGCTTTCAGTACTTGGCATATGTTGGGTATAATAAATCATAATTTCCACCTGCGAATACGTGCAGAGAGCCAGAATTTAGCTCCAAAATATGGCTCAGGCCTCGATATTGGGATGTTTGGGATATTTTGAAAACTGCAGGGGCGTTTGTGCAAAATGTGACTCAATGCCGCTTTCAGGACTTGGCATATGTTGGGTATAAAAAGTCGTAATTTAAAACTGCAAATACGTGCAGAGACCCAGAATTTGGCTCGAAAATATGGCTCAGGCCTTGAAATTGAGATATTTGGGATATTTTGAAAGCTGCAGGGGAGTTTGTGCAAAATGTGATTCACTGCTGCGTCCAGTACTTGGCATATGTTGGGTATAAAAAGTCGTAATATCAAACTGCGAATACTTGCAGGGAGCCAGAATTTGACTCCAAAATATGGCTCAGGCCTCGAAATTGGGATATTTTGGATATTTTGAAAACTGCAGGAAGGTTTGGTACAAATGTGACCAAACGCCGCTTTCAGTACTTGACATTTGTTGGGTATAAAAAAGTCGCAATTTCGAACTGCGAATACGTGCAGAGAGCCAGATTTTGGCTCCAAAATATAGCTCAAGCCTCGAAATTGGGATATTTGGGATATTTTTAAAACTGGAGGGAGGTTCGGGACAAATGTGACTAAACGCCGCTTTCAGTACTTGGCATATGTTGGGTATAAAAAGTCGTAATTTCAAACTGCGAATACGTGCAGAGAGCCTGAATTTGGCTCCAAAATATGGCTCAAGCCTCGAAATTGGGATATTTGGGATATTTTGAAAACTGTAGGGAGGTTAGGGACAGATGTGACCAAACGCCGCTTTCAGTACTTGGCATATGTTGGATATAAAAAAAGTCGCAATTTCGAACTGCGAATTCGTGCAAAGAGCCTGAATTTGGCTCCAAAATATGGCTCATGCCTCGAAATTGGGATGTTTGGGATATTTTGAAAACTGCAGGGGAGTTTGTGCAAAATGTGACTCATTGCCGCTGTCAGTACTTGGCATATGTTGGGTATAATAATTCGTAATTTTAACCTGCGAATACGTGCATAGAGCCAGAATTTTGATCCAAAATATGGCTCAGGCCTCGATATTGGGATGTTTGGGATATTTTGAAAACTGCAGCAGGGATTGGGACAAATGTGACCAAACAACGCTTTCAGTACTTGGCATATGTTGGGTATAAAAAAGTCGCAATTTGAAACTGCGAATACGTGCAGAGCCAGATTTTGGCTCCAAAATATGGCTCAGGGCTCGAAATTGGGATATTTGGGATATTTTGAAAACTGCAGGGGAGTTTGTGCAAAATGTGACTCACTGCCGCTTTCAGCTAGGACTTGGCATATGTTGGGTATAAAAAGTCGTAATATCAAATTGCGAATACGTGCAGAGAGCCAGAATTTGGCTGCAAAATATGGCTCAGGACTCGATATTGGGATGTTTGGGATATTTTGAAAACTGCAGGAAGGTTTGTGCAAAATGTGACTCACTGCCGATTTCAGTACTTGGCATATGTTGGGTATAAAAAGTAGTAATATCAAACTGCGAATACGTGCAGAGAGCCAGAATTTGGCTCCAAAATATGGATCAGGACTCGATATTGGGATGTTTGGAATATTTTGACTACTGCAGGGGGGATTGGGACAAATTTGACCAAACGCCGCTTTCAGTACTTAGCATATGTTGGGTATAAAAAAGTCGCAATTTCGAACTGCGAATACGTGCAGAGAGCCAGATTTTGGCTTAAAAAATAATAGCTCAAGCCTCGAAATTGGGATATTTGGGATATTTTGAAAACTGGAGGGAGGTTCGGGACAAATGTGACCAAACACCGCTTTCAGTACTTGGCATATGTTGGGTATAAAAAGTCATAATTTCAAACTGCGAATACGTGCAGAGAGCCTGAATTTGGCTCCAAAATATGACTCAAGCCTCGAAATTGGGATATTTGGGATATTTTGAAAACTGCAGGGGAGTTTGTGCAAAATGTAACTTACTGCTGCGTCCAGTACTTGGCATATGTTGGGTATAAAAAGTCGTAATATCAAACTGCAAATATGTGCAGAGAGACAGAATTTGGCTGCAAAATATGGCTCAGGCCTCGAAATTGGGATTTTTGGGATATTTTGAAAACTGTAGGGAGGTTTGGGACAAATCTGACCAAACGCCGCTTGCAGTACTTGGCATATGTAGGGTATAAAAAAGTCGCAATTTCTAACTGCGAATACGTGCAGAGAGCCAGAATTTGCCTCCAAAATATGGCTCAAGCCTCGAAATTGGGATATTAGGGATATTTTGAAAACTGGTGGGAGGTTTGGGACAAATGTGATCGAACGTACGCCGCTTTCAGTACTTATCATATGTTGGGTATAAAAAGTCCTAATTTCAAACTGCGAATACGTGCAGAGACAGAATTTGGCTCCAAAATATGGCTCAGGCCTCGAAATTGGGATATTTTGGATATTTTGAAAACTGCAGGAAGGTTTGGGACAAATGTGACCAAACACCGCTTTCAGTACTTCGCATATGTTGAGTATAATAAGTCGTAATTTCAACCTGCGAATACGTGCAGAGAGCAAGAATTTGGCTGCAAAATATGGCTCAGGCCTCGATATTGGGATGTTTGGGATATTTTGAAAACTGCAGGGGGGATTGGGACAAATATGACAAAACGCCGCTTTCAGGACTTGGCATATATTGGGTATAAAAAAGTCGCAATTTCAAATTGCAAATACGTGTTGAGAGCTAGATATTGGCTCCAAAATATGGCTCAGGCCTCAAATTTGGGATATTTGGGATATTTTTAAAACTACAGGGAAGTTTGTGCAAAATGTGACTCACTGCCGTTTTCAGGACTTAGCATATGTTGGGTATAAAAATTCGTAATTTAAAACTGCGAATACGTGCAGAGAGCCAGAATTTGGCTCCAAAATATGGCTCAGGCCTCAAAATTGGGAAGTTTGGGATATTTTGAAAACTGCAGGGGGGTTTGTTCAAAATGTGACTCACTGACGCTTTCACTACTTGGCATATGTTGGGTATAAAAAAGTCGCAATTTCAAACTGGGAATACGTGCAGAGAGACAGAATTTGGCTCCAAAATATGGCTCAAGCCACGAAATTGGGATATATGGGATATTTTGAAAACTGCAGGGGAGTTTGTGCAAAATGTGACTCACTGCTGCGTCCAGGACTTGGCATATGTTGGGTATAAAACGTCGTAATATCAAACTGCGAATACGTGCAGAGAGCCAGAATTTCGCTCCAAAATATGGCTCAGAACTCGATATTTGGATGTTTGGGATATTTTGAAAAATGCAGGAAGGTTTGGGACAAATGTGACCAAACGCCGCTTTCAGTACTGGGCATATGTTGGGTATAAAAAAGTCGCAATTTCGAACTGCGAATACGTGCAGAGAGACAGAATTTGGCTTCAAAATATGGCTCAGGCCTCGAAATTGGTATATTTGGGATATTTTGAAAACTGCAGGGGAGTTTGTGCAAAATGTGACTCACTGCTGCGTCCAGGACTTGGCATATGTTGGGTATAAAACGTCGTAATATCAAACTGCGAATACGTGCAGGTAGCCAGAATTTGGCTCCAAAATATGGCTCTAGCCTCGAAATTGGGATATTTGGGATATTTTGAAAACTGGAGGGAGGTTTGGGACAAATGTGACCAAACGCCGCTTTCAGTAATTGGCATATGTTGGGTATAAAAAGTCGTAATTTCATACTGCGAATACGTGCAGAGAGCCTGAATTTGGCTCCAAAATATGGCTCAGGCCTCGAAATTGGGATGTTTGGGATATTTTGAAAACTGCAGGGGAGTTTTTGCAAAATGTGACTCATTGCCGCTTTCAGTACTTGGCATATGTTGGGTATAATAAGTCAGAATTTCAACCTGCGAATACGTGCAGAGAGCCAGAATTAAGCTCCAAAATATGGCTCAGGCCTCGATATTGGGATGTTTGGGATATTTTGAAAACTGCAGGGGCGTTTGTGCAAAATGTGACTCAATGCCGTTTTCAGGACTTGGCATGTGTTGGGTATAAAAAGTCGTAATTTAAAACTGCAAATACGTGTAGAGCCAGAATTTGGCTCCAAAATATGGCTCAGGCCTCGAAAATGGGGATATTTTGGATATTTGGATACTGCAGGGGCGTTTGTGCAAAATGTGACTCAATGCAGCTTTCAGGACTTGGCATATGTTGGGTATAAAAAGTCGTAATTTAAAACAGCAAATACGTGCAGAGACCCAGAATTTGGCTCGAAAATATGGCTCAGGCCTCGAAATTGGGATATTTTGGATATTTTGAAAACTGCAGGAAGGTTTGGTACAAATGTGACCAAACGCCGCTTTCAGTACTTGACATATGTTGGGTATAAAAAAGTCGCAATTTCGAACTGCGAATACGTGCAGAGAGCCTGAATTTGGCTCCAAAATATGGCTCAAGCCTCGAAATTGGGATATTTGGGATATTTTGAAAACTGTAGGGAGGTTAGGGACAAATGTGACCAAACGCCGCTTTCAGTACTTGGCATATGTTGGATATAAAAAAGTCGCAATTTCGAACTGCGAATACGTGCAAAGAGCCTGAATTTGGCTCCAAAATATGGCTCAGGCCTCGAAATTGGGATGTTTGGGATATTTTGAAAACTGCAGGGGAGTTTGTGCAAAATGTGACTCATTGCCGCTGTCAGTACTTGGCATATGTTGGGTATAATAATTCGTAATTTTAACCTGCGAATACGTGCATAGAGCCAGAATTTGGATCCAAAATATGGCTCAGCCCTCGATATTGGGATGTTTGGGATATTTTGAAAACTGCAGCAGGGATTGGGACAAATGTGACCAAACAACGCTTTCAGTACTTGGCATATGTTGGGTATAAAAAAGTCGCAATTTGAAACTGCGAATACGTGCAGAGAGCCAGATTTTGGCTCCAAAATATGGCTCAGGCCTCGATATTGGGATGTTTGGGATATTTTGAAAACTGCAGGGGCGTTTGTGCAAAATGTGACTCAATGCCGTTTTCAGGACTTGGCATGTGTTGGGTATAAAAAGTCGTAATTTAAAACTGCAAATACATGCAGAGAGCCAGAATTTGGCTCCAAAATATGGCTCAGGCCTCGAAAATGGGGATATTTTGGATATTTGGATACTGCAGGGGCGTTTGTGCAAAATGTGACTCAATGCAGCTTTCAGGACTTGGCATATGTTGGGTATAAAAAGTCGTAATTTAAAACTGCAAATACGTGCAGAGACCCAGAATTTGGCTCGAAATTATGGCTCAGGCCTCGAAATTGGGATATTTGGGATATTTTGAAAACTGCAGGGGAGTTTGTGCAAAATGTGACTCACTGCCGCTTTCAGGACTTGGCATATGTTGGGTATAAAAAGTCGTAATATCAAATTGCGAATACGTGCAGAGAGCCAGAATTTGGCTGCAAAATATGGCTCAGGACTCGATATTGGGATGTTTGGGATATTTTGAAAACTGCAGGAAGGTTTGTGCAAAATGTGACTCACTGCCGATTTCAGTACTTGGCATATGTTGGGTATAAAAAGTAGTAATATCAAACTGCGAATACGTGCAGAGAGCCAGAATTTGGCTCCAAAATATGGATCAGGACTCGATATTGGGATGTTTGGGATATTTTGAAAACTGCAGGGGGGATTGGGACAAATTTGACCAAACGCCGCTTTCAGTACTTAGCATATGTTGCGTATAAAAAAGTCGTAATTTCAAACTGAGAATACGTGCAGAGAGCAAGAATTTGGCTCGAAAATATGGATCAGGCCTCGAAATTGGGAAATTTGGGATATTTCGAAAACTGCAGGGGAGTTTGTGCAAAATGTGACTCACTGCCGCTTTCAGGACTTGGCATATGTTGGGTATAAAAAGTCGTAATTTCAAACTGCGAATACATGCAGAAAGCCAGAATTTGGCTCCAAAATATGGCTCAGGCCTCGAAATTGGGAAGTTTGGGATATTTTGAAAACTGCAGGGGGGTTTGCTCAAAATATGACTCACTGCCGCTTTCAGTACTTGGCATATGTTGGGTATAAAAAAGTCGCAATTTAAAACTGCAAATACGTGCAAAGGCCCAGAATTTGGCTCGAAAATATGGCTCAGGCCTCGAAATTGGGATATTTGGGATATTTTGAAAACTGCAGGAACGTTTCGGACAAATGTGACCAAACACCGCTTTCAGAACTTCGCATATGTTGGGTATAAAAAAGTCAAAATTTCAAACTGTGAATACGTGCAGAGACAGAATTTGGCTCCAAAATATGGCTCAGGCCTCGAAATTGGGATATTTGGGATATTTTGAAAGCTGCAGGGGAGTTTGTGCAAAATGTGACTCACTGCTGCGTCCAGTACTTGGCATATGTTGGGTTTAAAAAGTCGTAATATCAAACTGCGAATACGTGCATAGAGCCAGAATTTGGCTCCAAATTATGGCTTAGGCCTCGAAATTGGGATGTTTGAGATATTTTGAAAACTGCAGGGAGGTTTGTGACAAATGTGACCAAACGCCGCTTTCAGTACTTGGCATATGTTGGTATAAAAAAGTCGCAATTTCAAACTGCGAATACGTGCAGAGAGCCAGAATTTGGCTCCATAATATGGCTCAGGCCTCGAAATTGGGATATTTGCGATATTTTGAAAACTGCAGGAAGGTTTGGGACAAATGTGACCAAACCCCGCTTTCAGTACTTCGCATATGTTGGGTACAATAAATTCGTAATTTCAAACTGTGAATACATGCAGAGAGCCAGAATTTGGCTCCAAAATATGGCTCAGGCCTCGAAATTGGGATATTTGGGATATTTCGAAAACTGCAGGGGAATTTGTGCAAAATGTGACTCACTGCCGCTTTCAGGACTTGGCATATGTTGGGTATAAAAAGTTGTAATATTAAACTGCGAATACGTGCAGAGAGCTAGAATTTGGCTCCAAAATATGGCTCAGGCCTCAATATTAGGGTATTTGGGTTATTTTGAAAACTGCAGGAAGGTTTAGGACAAATGTGACCAAATGCCGCTTTAAGTACTACGCAAATGTTGGGTATAAAAAAAGTCGTAATTTCAAACTGCGAATACGTGCAGAGAGCCAGAATTTGGCTTCAAAATATGGCACAGGCCTCGAAATTGGGATGTTTGGGATATTTTGAAAACTGCAGGGGACTTTGGGACAAATATGACCAAACGCCGATCTCAGTACTTGGCATATGTTGGGTTTAAAAATTCGTAATATCAAACTGCGAATACTTGCAGAGAGCCAGAATTTCGCTCCAAAATATTACTCAGGCCTCGAAATTGGGATATTTGGTTTATTTTGAAAACTGCAGGGAGGTTTGGGACAAATGTGACCAATCGCCGCTTTCAGTACTTGGCATATGTTGGGTATAAAAAGACGAAATTTCGAACTGCGAATATATGCAGAGAGCCAGAATTTGGCTCCAAAATATGGCTCAGGATTCGAAGCTGGGATATTTGCGTTATTTTCAAAATTGGAGGTGAGTTTGGGCAAAATGTGACTCACTGCCGCTTTCAGTACTTGGCATTTCAGTACTTGGTACTTGGTTTGGTATAAAATAGTCGCAATTTCAAGCTACGAATACGTGCACAGATCCAGAATTTGGCTCCAAAATATGGCACAGGCCTCGAAATTGGCATTTTTGGGATATTTCGAAAACTGCAGGGGGAGTTTGTGCAAAATGTGACTCACTGCCGCTTTCAGGACTTGGCATATGTTGGGTATAAAAAATCGTAATATCAAACTGCGAACATGTGCATTGAGCCAGAATTTGGCTTCAAATTATGGCTCAGGCCTCGAAATTGGGATGTTTGGGATATTTTGAAAACTGCAGGGAGATTTGGGACAAATGTGACCAAACGCCGCTTTCAGTACTTGGCATATGTTGGTATAAAAAAGTCGCAATTTCAAACTGCGAATACGTGCAGAGAGCCAGAATTTGGCTCCATAATATGGCTCAGGCCTCGAATTTGGGATATTAGGGATATTTTGAAAACTGCAGGGGAGTTTGTGCAAAATGTGACTCACTGCCGCTTTCAGAACTTGGCATATGTTGGGGATAAAAAGCCGTAATTTCAAACTGCAAATAGGTGCAGAGAGCCAGAATTTGGCTCCAAAATATGACTCAGGCCTCGAAATTGGGAAGTTTGGGATATTTTGAAAACTGCAGGGGAGTTTGGGACAAATATGACCAAACGCCGCTTTCAGTACTTGCCATATGTTGGGTATAAAAAAGTTGCAATTTCAAACTGCGAATACGTGCAGAGAGCCAGAATTTGGCTCCAAAATATATCTCAGGCCTCGATATTGGGATGTTTGGGATATTTTGAGAACTGCAGGGGAATTTAGGACATATATGACCAAACGCCGCTTTCAGTACTTGGCATATGTTGGGTATAAAAAGTCGTAATTTCAAACTGCGAATACGTGCAGAGAACCTGAATTTGGCTCCAAAATATGGCTCAGGCCTCGAAATTGGGATATTTGGGAAATTTTGAAAACTGCAGGGAGGATTGGGACAAATGTGACCAAACGCATTTTTCAGTACTTTCCATATGTTGGGTATAAAAAGTCGTAATTTCAAACTGCGAATTCGTGCAGAGAGCTAGAATTTGGCTCCAAAATGTGACTCAGGCCTCGAAATTGGGAAGTTTGGGATATTTTGAAAACTGCAGGGGAGTTTGGGACAAATATGACCAAACGCCGCTTTCAGTACTTGGCATATGTTGGGTATAAAAAGTCGTAATTTCAAACTGCGAATACGTGCAGAGAGCCAGAATTTGGCTCCAAAACATGGCTCAGGCCTCGAAATTGGGATATTTGGGATATTTTGAAAACTGCAGGGAGGTGTGGGACAAATGTGACAAAACGCCGCTTTCAGTACTTGGCATATGTTGGGTATAAAAAGTCGTAATTTCAAACTGCGAATACGGGCAGAGAGCCAGAATTTGGCTCCAAAATTGGCTCAGGCCTCGAAATTGGGATATTTGGGATATTTCGAAAACTTCAGGGGGAATTTGTGCAAAATGTGACTCACTGCCGCTTTCAGGACTTGGCATATGTTGGGTATAAAAAGTCGTAATATCAAACTGCGAATACGTGCAGAGAGTCAGAATTTGGCTCCAGAATATGGCTCATTCCTCGATATTGGGATATTTGGGTTATTTTGAAAACTGCAGGAAGGTTTGGGACAAATGTGATCAAATGCCGCTTTAATTACTTCGCAAATGTTGGGTATAAAAAAGTCGTAATTTCAAACTGCGAATACGTGCAGAGAGCCAGAATTTGGCTCCAACATATTACTCAGGCCTCGAAATTGGGATATTTGTTTTATTTTGAAAACTGCAGGGAGGTTTGGGACAAATGTGACCAAACGCCGCTTTCAGTACTTGGCATATGTTGGGTATAAAAAGACGAAATTTCGAACTGCGAATACATGCAGAGAGCCAGAATTTGGATGCAAAATATGGCTCAGGCCTCGAAATTGGGATGTTTGTGATATTTTGAAAGCTGCAGGGGAGTTTGTGCAAAATGTGACTCATTGCCGCTTTCAGGACTTGGCATATGTTGGGTATAAAAATTCCTAATATCAAACTGCGAATACGTGCAGAGAGCCAGAATTTGGCTCCATAATATGGCTCAGGCCTCGAAATTGGGATATTTGGGATATTTTGAAAACTGTAGTGAAGTTTGTGCAAAAAATGACTCACTGCCGCTTTCAGAACTTGGCATATGTTGGGTATAAAAAGTCGTAATTACAAACTGCGAATACTTGCAGAGAGCCAGAATATGGCTCCAAAATATTGCTCAGGCCTCGAAATTGGAATGTTTGGGATATTTTGAAAACTGCAGGAAGGTTTGGGACAAATGTGACCAAACGCCGCTTTCAGTACTTCGCATATGTTGGGTATAATAAATTCGTAATTTCAAACTGCGAATACATGCAGAGAGCCAGAATTTGGCTCCAAAATATAGCTCAGGCCTCGAAATTGGGATATTTGGGATATTTTGAAAACTGCAGGGGCGTTTGTGCAAAATGTGACTCAATGCCGTTTTCAGGACTTGGCATGTGTTGGGTATAAAAAGTCGTAATTTAAAACTGCAAATACGTGCAGAGAGCCAGAATTTGGCTCCAAAATATGGCTCAGGCCTCGAAAATGGGGATATTTTGGATATTTGGATACTGCAGGGGCGTTTGTGCAAAATGTGACTCAATGCAGCTTTCAGGACTTGGCATATGTTGGGTATAAAAAGTCGTAATTTAAAACTGCAAATACGTGCAGAGACCCAGAATTTGGCTCGAAATTATGGCTCAGGCCTCGAAATTGGGATATTTGGGATATTTTGAAAACTGCAGGGGAGTTTGTGCAAAATGTGACTCACTGCCGCTTTCAGGACTTGGCATATGTTGGGTATAAAAAGTAGTAGTATCAAACTGCGAATACGTGCAGAGAGCCAGAATTTGGCTCCAAAATATGGATCAGGACTCGATATTGGGATGTTTGGGATATTTTGAAAACTGCAGGAAGGTTTGTGCAAAATGTGACTCACTGCCGATTTCAGTACTTGGCATATGTTGGGTATAAAAAGTAGTAATATCAAACTGCGAATACGTGCAGAGAGCCAGAATTTGGCTCCAAAATATGGCTCAGGACTCGATATTGGGATGTTTGGGATATTTTGAAAACTGCAGGACGGTTTGTGCAAAATGTGACTCACTGCCGATTTCAGTACTTGGCATATGTTGGGTATAAAAAGTAGTAATATCAAACTGCGAATACGTGCAGAGAGCCAGAATTTGGCTCCAAAATATGGCTCAGGACTCGATATTGGGATGTTTGGGATATTTTGAAAACTGCAGGACGGTTTGTGCAAAATGTGACTCACTGCCGATTTCAGTACTTGGCATATGTTGGGTATAAAAAGTAGTAATATCAAACTGCGAATACGTGCAGAGAGCCAGAATTTGGCTCCAAAATATGGATCAGGACTCGATATTGGGATGTTTGGGATATTTTGAAAACTGCAGGGGGGATTGGGACAAATTTGACCAAACGCCGCTTTCAGTACTTAGCATATGTTGGGTATAAAAAAGTCGCAATTTAAAACTGCAAATACGTGCAAAGGCCCAGAATTTGGCTCGAAAATATGGCTCAGGCCTCGAAATTGGGATATTTGGGATATTTTGAAAACTGCAGGAACGTTTCGGACAAATGTGACCAAACACCGCTTTCAGTACTTCGCATATGTTGGGTATAAAAAAGTAAAAATTTCAAACTGTGAATACGTGCAGAGACAGAATTTGGCTCCAAAATATGGCTCAGGCCTCGAAATTGGGATATTTGGGATATTTTGAAAGCTGCAGGGGAGTTTGTGCAAAATGTGACTCACTGCTGCGTCCAGTACTTGGCATATGTTGGGTTTAAAAAGTCGTAATATCAAACTGCGAATACGTGCATAGAGCCAGAATTTGGCTCCAAATTATGGCTTAGGCCTCGAAATTGGGATGTTTGAGATATTTTGAAAACTGCAGGGAGGTTTGTGACAAATGTGACCAAACGCCGCTTTCAGTACTTGGCATATGTTGGTATAAAAAAGTCGCAATTTCAACCTGCGAATACGTGCAGAGAGCCAGAATTTGGCTCCATAATATGGCTCAGGCCTCGAAATTGGGATATTTGGGATATTTTGAAAACTGTAGGGGAGTTTGTGCAAAAAATGACTCACTGCGGCTTTCAGAACTTGGCATATGTTGGGTATAAAAAGTCGTAATATCAAACTGTGAATACGTGCAGAGAGCCAGAATTTGGCTCCAAAATATGGCTCAGAACACGATATTGGGATGTTTGGGATATTTTGAAAACTGCAGGAAGGTTTGGGACAAATGTGACCAAACGCCGCTTTCAGTACTTCGCATATGTTGGGTACAATAAATTCGTAATTTCAAACTGCGAATACATGCAGAGAGCCAGAATTTGGCTCCAAAATATGGCTCAGGCCTCGAAATTGGGATATTTGGTTTATTTTGAAAACTGCAGGGAGGTTTGGGACAAATGTGACCAATCGCCGCTTTCAGTACTTGGCATATGTTGGGTATAAAAAGATGAAATTTCGAACTGCGAATATATGCAGAGAGCCAGAATTTGGCTCCAAAATATGGCTCAGGATTCGAAGCTGGGATATTTGCGTTATTTTCAAAATTGGAGGTGAGTTTGGGCAAAATGTGACTCACTGCCGCTTTCAGTACTTGGCATTTCAGTACTTGGTACTTGGTTTGGTATAAAATAGTCGCAATTTCAAGCTGCGAATACGTGCACAGATCCAGAATTTGGCTCCAAAATATGGCACAGGCCTCGAAATTGGCATTTTTGGGATATTTCGAAAACTGCAGGGGGAGTTTGTGCAAAATGTGATTCACTGCCGCTTTCAGGACTTGGCATATGTTGGGTATAAAAAATCGTAAAAAATCGTAATATCAAACTGCGAACACGTGCATTGAGCCAGAATTTGGCTTCAAATTATGGCTCAGGCCTCGAAATTGGGATGTTTGGGATATTTTGAAAACTGCAGGGAGATTTGGGACAAATGTGACCAAACGCCGCTTTCAGTACTTGGCATATGTTGGTATAAAAAAGTCGCAATTTCAAACTGCGAATACGTGCAGAGAGCCAGAATTTGGCTCCATAATATGGCTCAGGCCTCGAATTTGGGATATTAGGGATATTTTGAAAACTGCAGGGGAGTTTGTTCAAAATGTGACTCCCTGCCGCTTTCAGAACTTGGCATATGTTGGGGACAAAAAGCCGTAATTTCAAACTGCAAATAGGTGCAGAGAGCCAGAATTTGGCTCCAAAATATGACTCAGGCCTCGAAATTGGGAAGTTTGGGATATTTTGAAAACTGCAGGGGAGTTTGGGACAAATATGACCAAACGCCGCTTTCAGTACTTGGCATATGTTGGGTATAAAAAGTCGTAATTTCAAACTGCGAATACGTGCAGAGAGCCAGAATTTGGCTCCAAAACATGGCTCAGGCCTCGAAATTGGGATATTTGGGATATTTTGAAAACTGCAGGGAGGTGTGGGACAAATGTGACAAAACGCCGCTTTCAGTACTTGGCATATGTTGGGTATAAAAAGTCGTAATTTCAAACTGCGAATACGGGCAGAGAGCCAGAATTTGGCTCCAAAATATGGCTCAGGCCTCGAAATTGGGATATTTGGGATATTTCGAAAACTTCAGGGGAATTTGTGCAAAATGTGACTCACTGCCGCTTTCAGGACTTGGCATATGTTGGGTATAAAAAGTCGTAATATCAAACTGCGAATACGTGCAGAGAGCCAGAATTTGGCTCCAAAATATGGCTTATTCCTCGATATTGGGATATTTGGGTTAATTTGAAAACTGCAGGAAGGTTTGGGACAAATGTGATCAAATGCCGCTTTAATTACTTCGCAAATGTTGGGTATAAAAAAGTCGTAATTTCAAACTGCGAATACGTGCAGAGAGCCAGAATTTGGCTCCAACATATTACTCCGGCCTCGAAATTGGGATATTTGTTTTATTTTGAAAACTGCAGGGAGGTTTGGGACAAATGTGACCAAACGCCGCTTTCAGTACTTGGCATATGTTGGGTATAAAAAGACGAAATTTCGAACTGCGAATACATGCAGAGAGCCAGAATTTGGATCCAAAATATGGCTCAGGCCTCGAAATAGGGATGTTTGTGATATTTTGAAAGCTGCAGGGGAGTTTGTGCAAAATGTGACTCATTGCCGCTTTCAGGACTTGGCATATGTTGGGTATAAAAATTCCTAATATCAAACTGCGAATACGTGCATAGAGCCAGAATTTGGCTCCAAATTATGGCTCAGGCCTCGAAATTGGGATGTTTGAGATATTTTGAAAACTGCAGGGAGGTTTGTGACAAATGTGACCAAACGCCGCTTTCAGTACTTCGCATATGTTGGGTATAATAAATTCGTAATTTCAAACTGCGAATACATGCAGAGAGCCAGAATTTGGCTCCAAAATATAGCTCAGGCCTCGAAATTGGGATATTTGGGATATTTCGAAAACTGCAGGGGAATTTGTTCAAAATGTGACTCACTGCCGCTTTCAGGACTTGGCATATGTTGGGTATAAAAAGTCGTAATATCAAACTGCGAATACGTGCAGAGAGCTAGTATTTGGCTCCAAAATATGGCTCAGGCCTCAATATTAGGATATTTGGGTTATTTTGAAAACTGCAGGAAGGTTTGGGACAAATGTGACCAAATGCCGCTTTAAGTACTACGCAAATGTTGGGTATAAAAAAGTCGTAATTTCAAACTGCGAATACGTGCAGAGAGCCAGAATTTGGCTCCAAAATATAGCTCAGGCCTCGAAATTGGGATGTTTGGGATATTTTGAAAACTGCAGGGGACTTTGGGACAAATATGACCAAACGCCGCTTTCAGTACTTGGCATATGTTGGGTTTAAAAATTCGTAATTTCAAACTGCGAATACTTGCAGAGAGCCAGAATTTGGCTCCAAAATATTACTCAGGCCTCGAAATTGGGATATTTGGTTTATTTTGAAAACTGCAGGGAGGTTTGGGACAAATGTGACCAAACGCCGCTTTCAGTACTTGGCATATGTTGGGTATAAAAAGACGAAATTTCGAACTGCGAATATATGCAGAGAGCCAGAATTTGGCTCCAAAATATGGCTCAGGATTCGAAGTTGGGATATTTGCGTTATTTTGAAAATTGGAGGGGAGTTTGGGCAAAATGTGACTCACTGCCGCTTTCAGGACTTGGCATATGTTGGGTATAAAAAATCGTAATATCAAACTGCGAACACGTGCATTGAGCCAGAATTTGGCTCCAAATTATGGCTCAGGCCTCGAAATTGGGATGTTTGGGATATTTTGAAAACTGCAGGGGAGTTTGGGACAAATGTGACTCACTGCCGCTTTCAGAACTTGGCATATGTTGGGGATAAAAAGCCGTAATTTCAAACTGCAAATAGGTGCAGAGAGCCAGAATTTGGCTCCAAAATATGACTCAGGCCTCGAAATTGGGAAGTTTGGGATATTTTGAAAACTGCAGGGGAATTTGAGCAAAATGTGACTCACTGCCGCTTTCAGGACTTGGCATATGTTGGGTATAAAAAGTCGTAATATCAAACTCCGAATACGTGCAGAGGGCCAGAATTTGGCTCCAAAATATGGCTCAGGCTTTAAAATTGGGATGTTTGGGACATTTTGAAAACTGCAGGGAGGTTTGGGACAAATGTGACCAAATGCCGTTTCAGTACTTGGCATATGTTGGGTATAAAAAGTCGTAATTTCAAACTGCGAATACGTGCAGAGGGCCTGAATTTGGCTCCATAATATGGCTCAGGCCTCGAAATTGGGATATTTGGGATATTTTGAAAACTGCAGGGGAGTTTGTGCAAAATGTGACTCACTGCCGTTTTTAGAACTTGGCATATGTTGGGTATAAAAAGTCATGATTTCAAACTGCGAATACGTGCAGAGAGCCAGAATTTGGCTCCAAAATATGACTCAGGACTCGAAATTGGGAAGTTTGGGATATTTTGAAAACTGCAAGGGAGTTTGGGACAAATATGACCAAACGCCGCTTTCAGTACTTGACATATGTTGGCTATAAAAAAGTCGCAATTTCAAACTGCGAATACGTGCAGAGAGCCAGAATTTGGCTCCAAAATATGGCTCAGGCCTCGAAATTGGGATGTTTGGGATATTTTAAGAACTGCAGGGGACTTTGGGACATATATGACCAAACGCTGCTATCAGTACTTGGCATATGTTGGGTATAAAAAGTCGTAATTTCAAACTGCGAATACGTGCAGAGAACCTGAATTTGGCTCTTAAATATGGCTCAGGCCTCGAAATTGGGATATTTGGGATAGTTTGAAAACTGCAGGGAGGTTTGGGACAAATGTGACCAAACGCCGCTTTCAGTAGTTGGAATATGTTGGGTATAAAAAAGTAGTAATTTCAAACTGCGAGTACGTGCAGAGAGCCAGAATTTTACTCCAAAATATGGCTCAGATCTCGAAATTGGGATGTTTGGGATATTTCGAAAACTGCAGAGGAGTTTGTGCAAAATGTGACTCACTGCCGCTTTAAAGCACTTGGCATATGTTGGGTTTAAAAATTCCTAATATCAAATTGCGAATACATGCAGAGAGCCAGAATTTGGCTCCAAATTATTACTCAGGCCTCGAAATTGGGATATTTGGTTTATTTTGAAAACTGCAGGGAGGTTTGGGACAAATGTGACCAAACGCCGCTTTCAGTACTTGGCATATGTTGGGTATAAAAAGACGAAATTTCGAACTGCGAATACATGCAGAAAGCCAGAATTTGGATCCAAAATATGGCTCAGGCCTCGAAATTGGGATGTTTGTTATATTTTGAAAACTGCAGGGGAGTTTGTGCAAAATGTGACTCCTTGCCGCTTTCAGGACTTGGCATATGTTGGGTATAAAAATTTCCAATATCAAACTGCGAATATGTGCATAGAGCCAGAATTTGGCTCCAAATTATGGTGCAGGCCTCGAAATTAGGATGTTTGAGATATTTTGATAACTGCAGGGAGGTTTGGGACAAATGTGACCAAACGCCGCTTTCAGTACTTGCCATATGTTGGGTATAAAAAAGTTGCAATTTCAAACTGCGAATACGTGCAGAGAGCCAAAATTTTACTCCAAAATATGGCTCAGATCTCGAAATTGGGATGTTTGGGATATTTCGAAAACTGCAGAGGAGTTTGTGCAAAATGTGACTCACTGCCGCTTTAAAGCACTTGGCATATGTTGGGTTTAAAAATTCGTAATATCAAATTGCGAATACATGCAGAGAGCCAGAATTTGGCTCCAAATTATTACTCAGGCCTCGAAATTGGGATATTTGGTTTATTTTGAAAACTGCAGGGAGGTTTGGGACAAATGTGACCAAACGCCGCTTTCAGTACTTGGCATATGTTGGCTATAAAAAGACGAAATTTCGAACTGCGAATACATCCAGAAAGCCAGAATTTGGATCCAAAATATGGCTCAGGCCTCGAAATTGGAAACCCAAAATTGGGTTTGGGAAAAACCAAGTACTATATTTTGAAAACTGGAGGGAGGTTTGGGACAAATGTGACCAAACGCCGCTTTCAGTACTTGGCATATGTTGGGTATAATAAGATGTAATTTCAAACTGCGAATACGTGCAGAGAGCCAGAATTTGGCTCCAAAATATGGCTCAGTCCTCGATATTGGGATATTTGGGATATTTTGAAAATTGTAGGGGGGATTGGGACAAATGTGACCAAACGCCTCTTTCAGTACTTCGCATATGTTGGGTATAAAAAAGTTGTAATATCAAACTGCGAATACGTGCAGAGAGCCTGAATTTGGCTCCAAAATATGGCTCAGACGTCGAAATTGGGATGTTTGGGATTTTTTGAAAACTGAAGGGGAGTTTGTGCAAAATGTGACTCACTGCCGCTTTCAGTACTTAGCATACGTTGGGTATAAAAAGTCGTAATATCAAACTGGGAATACGTGCATAGAGCCAGAATTTGGCTTCAAAATATGGCTCAGGCCTCGAAATTGGAATGTTTGGGATATTTTGAAAACTGGAGGGAGGTTTGGGACAAATGTGACCAAACGCAGCTTTCAGGACTTGGCATATGTTGGGTATAAAAAGCCGTAATTTTAAACTGCGAATAAGTGAAGAGATCCAGAATTTGGGTCCAAAATATGGCTCAGGCCTCGATATTAGGATGTTTGGGATATTTTGAAAACTGCAGAGGGGATTTGGACAAATGTGACCAAACGCCGCTTCCAGCACTTGGCATATGTTGGGTATAAAAAAGTCGCAATTTCAAACTGCGAATACGTGCAGAGAGCCTGAATTTGGCTCCAAAATATGTCTCAGGCCTCGAAATGGGGAAATTTGGGATATTTCGAAAACTGCAGGGAGTTTGTGCAAAATGTGACTCACTGCCGCTTTCAGGACTTGGCATATGTTGGGTATAAAAAGTTGTAATATCAAACTGCGAATACGTGCATAGAGCCAGAGTTTGGCTCCAAAATATGGCTCAGGTCTCGAAATTAGGATGTTTGGGATATTTTAAAAACTGGAGGGAGGTTTGGGACAAATGTGACCAAACGCCGCTTTCAGCACTTGGTATATGTTGGGTATAAAAAGATGTAATTTCAAACTGCGAATACGTGCAGAGAGCCAGAATTTGATTCCAAAATATGGCTCAGGCCTCGAAATTGGGATATTTTGAAAACTGAAGGGGAGTTTGTGCAAAATGTGACTCACTGCCGCTTTCAGTACTTGGCATATGTTGGGTATAAAATTTGTAATATCAAACTGCGAATATTTGCAGAGAGCCAGAATTTGGCTCCAAAATATGGCTCAGGCCTCGATATAGGGATGTTTGGGATATTTTGAAAACTGCAGGAAGGTTTTGGACAAATGTGACCAAACGCCGCTTTCAGTACTTCGCATATGTTGGGTATAAAAAAGTCGTAATTTCAAACTGCGAATACGTGCAGAGAGCCAGAATTTGGCTCAAAAATATAGCTCAGGTTCGAAATTGGGATGTTTGGGATATTTTGAAAACTGCAGGGGAGTTTGTTCAAAATGTGACTCACTGTTGCGTCCAGTACTTGGCATATGTTGGGTTTAAAAAGTCGTAATATCAAACTGCGAATACGTGCAGAGAGCCAAAATTTGGCTCCAAAATATGGCTCAGGCCTCGTAATTAGGATATTTGGGTTATTTTGAAAACTGCAGGGAGGTTTGAGACAAATGTGACCAAATGTCGCTTTCAGTACTTGGCATATGTTGGGTATAAAAAGTCGTAATATCAAACTGCGAATACTTGCAGAGAGCCAAAATTTGCCTCCAAAATATGGCTCAGGCCTCTAAATTGGGATGTTAGGGATATTTTGAAAACTGCAGGGGACTTTGGGACAAATATGACCTAACGCTGCTTTCGGTACTTGACATATGTTGGGTATAAAAAGTCGTAATTTCAAACTGCGAATACGTGCAGAGAGCCTGAATTTGGCTCCAAAATATGGCTCAGGCCTCGAAGTTGGGATATATGGAATATTTTGAAAACTGCAAGGAGGTTTTGGACAAATGTGACTAAACGCCGCTTTCAGTACTTCACATATGTTGGGTATAAAAAGTCGATATTTCAAACTGCGAATACGTGCAGAGAGCCAGAATTTGGCTCCAAAATATGACTCAGGCCTCGAAATTGGGATATTTGGGATATTTCAAAAGCTGCAGGGGAGTTTGTGCAAAATGTAACTCATTGTCGCTTCCAGTACTTGGTATATGTTGGGTATAATAAGTTGTAATTTCAAACTGCGAATACGTGCAGAGAGCCAGAATTTGGCTACAAAATATTGCTCAGGCCTCGAAATTGGGATGTTTGGGATATTTTGAAAACTGCTGGGGACTTTGGGACAAATATGACCAAACGCCGCTTTCGGTACTTTACATATGTTGGGTATAAAAAGTCGTAATTTCAAACTGCGAATACGTGCATAGAGCCAGAGTTTGGCTCCAAAATATGGCTCAGGTCTCGAAATTAGGATGTTTGGGATATTTTAAAAACTGGAGGGAGGTTTGGGACAAATGTGACCAAACGCCGCTTTCAGCACTTGGCATATATTGGGTATAAAAAAGTCGCAATTTCAAACTGCGAAAACGTGCAGAGAGCCTGAATTTGGCTCCAAAATATGGCTCAGGCCTCAAAATTGGGATATTTGGGATATTTTGAAAACTGCAGGGGAGTTTGTTCAAAATGTGACTCACTTCTGCGTCCAGTACTTGGCATATGTTGGGTTTAAAAAGTCGTAATATCAAACTGCGAATACGTGCAGAGAGCCAAAATTTGGCTCCAAAATATTGCTCAGGCCTCAAAATTGTGATGTTTGGGATACTTTGAAAACTGCAGGGGACTTTCGGACAATTATGACCAAACGCCGCTTTCGGTACTTGACATATGTTGGGTATAAAAAGTCGTAATTTCAAACTGCGAATACGAGCAGAGAGCCTGAATTTGGCTCTAAAATATGGCTCAGGCCTCGAAATTGGGATATATGGAATATTTAGAAAACTGCAAAGAGGTTTGGGACAAATGTGACCAAACGCCGCTTTCAGTACTTCGCATATGTTGGGTATAAAAAGTCGTAATTTCAAACTGCGAATACGTGCAGAGAGCCAGAATTTGGCACCAAAATATGGCTCAGGCCTCGAAATTGGGTTGTTTGGGTTATTTTGAAAACTGGACGGAGGTTTGGGACAAATGTGACCAAACGCCGCTTTCAGTACTTGGCATATGTTGGGTATAAAAAGTCGTAATTTCAAACTGCGAATACGTGCAGAGAGCCAGAATTTGGCTCCAAAATATGGCTCAAGGCTCGAAATTGGGATATTTGGGATATTTCGAAAATTGCAGGGGAGTTTGTGCAAAATGTGACTCACTGCCGCTTTCAGTACTTGGCATATGTTGGGTATAAAATTCGTAATATAAAACTGCGAATACTTGCAGAGAGCCAGAATTTGGCTCCAAAATAAGGCTCTGGCCTCGATATAGGGATGTTTGGGATATTTTGAAAACTGCGGGAAGGTTTGGGACAAATGTGACCAAACGCCGCTTCCAGCACTTGGCATATGTTGGGTATAAAAAAGTCGCAATTTCAAACTGCGAACACGTGCAGAGAGCCAGAATTTGGCTCCAAAATATGGCTCAGACCTCGAAATTGGTATATTAGGGATATTTTGAAAACTGCAGGGATGTTTGGGACAAATGTGACCAAACGCCGCTTTCAGTACTTAGCATATATTGGGTATAAAAAGATGCAATTTCAAACAGTGAATACGTGCGGTGAGCCAGAATTTGGCTCCAAAATATGGCTCAGGCCTCGAAATTGGGATGTTTGGGATATTTTGAAAACTGCAGGGGAGTTTGTGCAAAATGTGACTCACTGACGAGTCCAGTTCTTGGCATATGTTGGGTATAAAAAGTCGTAATATCAAACTGCGAATACGTGCAGAGAGCCAGAATTTGACACCAAAATATTGCTCAGGCATCGAAATTGGGATGTTTAGGATATTTTGAAAACTGCAGCGGAGTTTGTGCAAAATGTGACTCACTGCCGCTTTCAGTACTTGGAATATGTTGGGTATAAAAAGTAGTAATATCAACTGCGAATACATGCAGAGAGCCAGAAATTGGATCCAAAATATGGCTCAGGCCTCGAAATTGGGATATTTGGGATATTTTGAAAACTGCGAGGAGGTTTGGGACAAATGTGACCAAACGCCGCTTTCAGTACTTGGCATTTGTTGGGTATAAAAAGACGTAATTTCGAACTGCGAATACGTGCAGAGAGTCAGAATTTAGCTCCAAAATATGGCTCAGGTTTCGAAATTGGGATATTTGGGATATTTTGAAAACTGCAGGGGACTTTGGGACAAATATGACCAAACGCCGCTTTCAGTACTTGGCATATGTTTGGTATGTAAAGTCCTGATTTCAAACTGCGAATACGTGCAGAGAGCCAGAATTTGGCTCCAAAATATGGCTCAGTCCTCGATATTGGGATATTTGGGATATTTTGAAAACTGCAGGGGGGATGGGGACAAATGTGACCAAACGCCACTTTCAGTACTTTGCATATGTTGGGTATAAAAAAGTTGTAATATCAAACTGCGAATACGTGCAGAGAGCCAGAATTTGGCTCCAAAATATGGCTCAGGCGTCGAAATTGGGATGTTTGGAATATTTTGAAAACTGCAGGGGAGTTTGTGCAAAATGTGACTCACTGCCGCTTTCAGTACTTAGCATATGTTGGGTATAAAAAGTCGTAATATCAAACTGCGAATACGTGCATAGAGCCAGAATTTGGCTCCAAAATATGGCTCAGGCCTCGAAATTGGAATGTTTGGGATATTTTGAAAACTGGAGGGAGGTTTGGGACAAATGTGACCAAACGCCGCTTTCAGGACTTGGCATATGTTGGGTATAAAAAGTCGTAATTTCAAACTGCAAATACGTGCAGAGATCCAGAATTTGGCTCCAAAATATGGCTCAGGCCTCGATATTAGGATGTTTGGGATATTTTGAAAACTGCAGAGGGGATTGGGACAAATGTGACCAAACGCCGCTTCCAGCACTTGGCATATGTTGGGTATAAAAAAGTCGCAATTTCAAACTGCGAATACGTGCAGAGTACCTGAATTTGGCTCCAAAATATGGCTAAGGCCTCGAAATTGGGATATTTGGGATATTTTGAAAACTGGAGGGGAGTTTTTGCAAAATGTAACTCACTGCCGCTTTCAGTACTTGGCATATGTTGGGTATAAAATTCGTAATATAAAACTGCGAATACTTGCAGAGAGCCAGAATTTGGCTCCAAAATATGGCTCAGGCCTCGATATAGGGATGTTTGGGATATTTTGAAAACTGCAGGAAGGTTTGGGACAAATGTGACCAAAAGCCGCTTCCAGCACTTGGCATATGTTGGGTATAAAAAAGTCGCAATTTCAAACTGCGAACACGTGCAGAGAGCCAGAATTTGGCTCCAAAATATGGCTCAGGGCCTCGAAATTGGGATATCTGGGATATTTTGAAAACTATAGGGGAGCTTGTGCAAATTGTGACTCTGCCGTTTTCAGGACTAGGCATATGTTGGGTATAAAAAGTCGTAATTTCAAACTGCGAATACGTGCAGAGAGCCAGAATTTGGCTCCAAAATATGGCTCAGGCCTCGAAATTGGGATATTTGGGATATTTTGAAAACTGGAGGGGAGTTTGTGCAAAATGTGACTCACTGCCGCTTTCAGTACTTGGCATATGTTGGGTATAAAAAGTCGTAATATCAAACTGCGAATACTTGCAGAGAGCCAGAATTTGGCTCCAAAATATGGCTCAGGCCTCGATATAGGGATGTTTGGGATATTTTGAAAACTGCAGGAAGGTTTGGGACAAATGTGACCAAGCGCCGCTTTCAGTACTTCGCGTATGTTGGGTATAAAAAAGCCGTAATTTCAAACTGCGAATACGTGCAGAGAGCCAGAATTTGGCTACAAAATATGGCTCAGGCCTCGAAATTGGGATGTTTGGGATATTTTGAAAACTGCAGGGGACTTTGGGACAAATATGACCAAACGCCACTTTCGGTACTTTACATATGTTGGGTATAAAAAGTCGTAATTTCAAACTGCGAATACGTGCGAAGAGCCTGAATTTGGCTCCAAAATATGGCTCAGGCCTCGGAATTGGTATATTTGGGATATTTTGAAAACTGCAAGGAGGTTTGGGACAAATGTGACCAAACGCCGCTTTCAATACTTCGCATATTTTGGGTATAAAAATTCGTAATTTCAAACTACGAATACGTGCAGAGAGCCAGAATTTAGCTCCAAAATATGGCTCAAGGCTCGAAATTATGATATTTGGGATATTTCGAAAATTGCAGGGGAGTTTGTGCAAAATGTGACTCGCTGCCGCTTTCAGGACTTCGCATATGTTGGGTATAAAAATTCGTAATATCAAACTGCGAATACGTGCAGAGAGCCAGAATTTAGCTCCAAAATATGGCTCAGGCCTCGATATTGGGATGTTTGGGATATTTTGAAAACTGCAGGAAGATTTGGGACAAATTTGACCAAACGCCGCTTTCAGTACTTGGCATATGTTGGGTATAAAAAGTCGTTATTTTAAACTGCGAATACGTGCAGAGAGCCAGAATTTGGCTCCAAAATATGGCTCAGGCCTCGAAATTGGGATATTTGGGATATTTCGAAAACTGCAGGGGAGTTTGTGCAAAATGTAACTCATTGCAACTTTCAGTACTTGGCATATGTTGGGTATAATAAGTTGTAATTTCAAACTGCGAATACGTGCAGAGAGCCAAAATTTGGCTCCAAAATATGGCTCAGGCGTCGAAATTGGGATGTTTGGGATGTTTTGAAAATTGCAGGGGAGTTTGTGCAAAATGTGACTCACTGCCGCTTTCAGTACTCTGCATATGTTGGGTATAAAATTCGTATTATCAAACTGCGAAAACGTGCAGAGAGCCAGAATTTGGCTAAAAAATATGGCTCAGGCCTCGATATTGGGATGTTTGGGATATTTTGAAAACTGCAGGAAGGTTTGGGACAAATGTGACTCACTGCCGCTTTCTGTACTTCGCATATGTTGGGTATAAAAAGTCGTAATATCAAACTGCGAATACGTGCAAAGAGCCAGAATTTGGCCCCAAAATATGGCTCAGGCCTCGAAATTGGGATGTTTGGGATATTTTGAAAACTGGAGGGAGGTTTGGGACAAATGTGACCAAACGCCGCTTTCAGTACTTGGCATACTTTGGGTATAAAAATTCGTAATTTCAAACTGCGAATACATGCAGAGAGCCAGAATTTGACTCCAAAATATGGCTCAGGCCTCGAAATTAGGATTTTTTGGATATTTAGAAAACTGCAGGGGAGTTGGTGCAAAATGTGACTCTCTTCCGTTTTCAGGACTTGGCATATGTTGGGCATAAAAAAGTCGCAATTTCAAACTGCGAATACGTGCAGAGAGCCAGAATTTGGCTCCAAAATATGGCTCAGGCCTCGAAATTGGGATGTTAGGGATATTTTGAAAACTGTAGGGGACTTTGGGATAAATATGACCTAACGCTGCTTTCGGTACTTGACATATGTTGGGTATAAAAAGTCGTAATTTCAAACTGCGAATACGTGCAGAGAGCCTGAATTTGGCTCCAAAATATGGCTCAGGCCTCGAAATTGGGATATATGGAATATTTTGAAAACTGCAAGGAGGTTTGGGACAAATGTGACTAAACGCCGCTTTCAGTACTTCGCATATGTTGGGTATAAAAAGTCGATATTTCAAACTGCGAATACGTGCAGAGAGCCAGAATTTGGCTCCAAAATATGGCTCAGGCCTCGAAATTGGGATATTTGGGATATTTCAAAAACTGCAGGGGAGTTTGTGCAAAATGTAACTCATTGTCGCTTCCAGTACTTGGTATATGTTGGGTATAATAAGTTGTAATTTCAAACTGCGAATACGTGCAGAGAGCCAGAATTTGGCTCCAAAATATGGCTCAGTCCTCGATATTGGGATATTTGGGATATTTTGAAAACTGCAGGGGGGATTGGGACAAATGTGACCAAACGCCACTTTCAGTACTTCGCATATGTTGGGTATAAAAAAGTCGTAATATCAAACTGCGAATACGTGCAGAGAGCCAGAATTTGGCTCCAAAATATGGCTCAGGCGTCGAAATTGGGAGTTTGGATTATTTTGAAAACTGCAGGGGAGTTTGTGCAAAATGTGACTCACTGCCGCTTTCAGTACTTAGCATATGTTGGGTATAAAAAGTCGTAATATCAAACTGCGAATACGTGCATAGAGCCAGAATTTGGCTCCAAAATATGGCTCAGGCCTCGAAATTGGAATGTTTGGGATATTTTGAAAACTGGAGAGAGGTTTGGGACAAATGTGACCAAACGCCGCTTTCAGGACTTGGCATATGTTGGGTATAAAAAGTCGTAACTTCAAACTGCGAATACGTGCAGAGATCCAGAATTTGGCTCCAAAATATGGCTCAGGCCTCGATATTAGGATGTTTGGGATATTTTGAAAACTGGAGAGAGGTTTGGGACAAATGTGACCAAACGCCGCTTTCAGGACTTGGCATATGTTGGGTATAAAAAGTCGTAACTTCAAACTGCGAATACGTGCAGAGAGCCTTAATTTGGCTCCAAAATATGGCTCAGGCCTCGAAATTGGGATGTTTAGGATATTTTGAAAACTGCAGGGGAGTTTGTTAAAAATGTGACTCACTGCCGCTTTCAGTACTTGGCATATGTTGGGTTTAAAAAGTTGTAATATTAAACTGCGAATACGTGCAGAGAGCCAAAATTTGGCTCCAAAATATGGCTCAGGCCTCGTAATTAGGATATTTGGGTTATTTTGAAAACTGCAGGGAGGTTTGGGACAAATGTGACCAAACGTCGCTTTCAGTACCTGGCATACTTTGGGTATAACAATTCGAAATTTCAAACTGCGAATACATGCAGAGAGCCTGAATTTGGCTCCAAAATATGGCTCAGGCGTCGAAATTGGGATGTTTGGGATGTTTTGAAAATTGCAGGGGAGTTTGTGCAAAATGTGACTCACTGCCGCTTTCAGTACTCTGCATATGTTGGGTATAAAAAGTCGTAACTTCAAACTGCGAATACGTGCAGAGATCCAGAATTTGGCTCCAAAATATGGCTCAGGCCTCGATATTAGGATGTTTGGGATTTTTTGAAAACTGCAGAGTGGATTGGGACAAATGTGACCAAACGCCGCTTCCAGCACTTGGCATATGTTGGGTATAAAAAAGTCGCAATTTCAAACTGCGAATACGTGCAGAGAGCCAGAATTTGGCTACAAAATATTGCTCAGGCCTCGAAATTGGGATGTTTGGGATATTTTGAAAACTGCAGGGGACTTTGGGACAAATATGACCAAACGCCGCTTTCGGTACTTGACATATGTTGGGTATAAAAAGTCGTAATTTCAAACTGCGAATACGTGCAGAGAGCCAGAATTTGGCTCCAAAATATGGCTCAGGCCTCGAAATTGGGTTGTTTGGGATATTTTGAAAACTGGAGGGAGGTTTGGGACAAATGTGACCAAACGCCGCTTTCAGTACTTGGCATATGTTAGGTATAAAAAGTCGTAATTTCAAACTGCGAATACGTGCAGAGAGCCAGAATTTGGCTCCAAAATATGGCTCAAGGCTCGAAATTGGGATATTTGGGAAATTTTGAAAATTGCAGGGGAGTTTGTGCAAAATGTGACTCACTGCCGCTTTCAGGACTTGGCATATGTTGGGTATAAAAAGTCGTTATTTCAAACTGCAAATACTTGCAGAGAGCCAGAATTTGGCTCCAAAATATGGCTCAGGCCTCGAAATTGGGATATTTGGGATATTTCGAAAACTGCAGGGGAGTTTGTGCAAAATGTAATTCATTGCCGCTTTCAGTACTTGGCATATGTTGGGTATAATAAGATGTAATTTAAAAATGCGAATATGTGCAGAGAGCCAGAATTTGGCTCCAAAATATGGCTCAGTCCTTGATATTGGGATATTTGGGATATTTTGAAAACTGCAGGGGGGATTGGGACAAATGTGACCAAACGCCACTTTCAGTACTTGGCATACTTTGAGTATAACAATTCGTAATTTCAAACTGCGAATACATGCAGAGAGCCTGAATTTGGCTCCAAAATATGGCTCAGGCGTCGAAATTGGGATGTTTGGGATGTTTTGAAAATTGCAGGGGAGTTTGTGCAAAATGTGACTCACTGCCGCTTTCAGTACTCTGCATATGTTGGGTATAAAATTCGTATTATCAAACTGCGAAAACGTGCAGAGAGCCAGAATTTGGCTAAAAAATATGGCTCAGGCCTCGATATTGGGATGTTTGGGATATTTTGAAAACTGCAGGAAGGTTTGGGACAAATGTGACTCACTGCCGCTTTCTGTACTTCGCATATGTTGGGTATAAAAAGTCGTAATATCAAACTGCGAATACGTGCAAAGAGCCAGAATTTGGCCCCAAAATATGGCTCAGGCCTCGAAATTGGGATGTTTGGGATATTTTGAAAACTGGAGGGAGGTTTGGGACAAATGTGACCAAACGCCGCTTTCCGTACTTGGCATACTTTGGGTATAACAATTCGTAATTTCAAACTGCGAATACATGCAGAGAGCCAGAATTTGACTCCAAAATATGGCTCAGGCCTCAAAATTAGGATTTTTTGGATATTTAGAAAACTGCAGGGGAGTTGGTGCAAAATGTGACTCTCTGCCGTGTTCAGGACTTGGCATATGTTGGGTATAAAAACTTGTAATATCAAACTGCAAATACGTGCATAGAGCCAGAGTTTGGCTCCAAAATATGGCTCAGGTCTCGAAATTAGGATGTTTGGGATATTTAAAAAACTGGAGGGAGGTTTGGGACAAATGTGACCAAACGCTGCTTTCAGCACTTGGCATATATTGGGTATAAAAAAGTCGCAATTTCAAACTGCGAAAACGTGCAGAGAGCCTGAATTTGGCTCCAAAATATGGCTCAAGCCTCAAAATTGGGATATTTGGGATATTTTGAAAACTGGAGGGGAGTTTGTGCAAAATGTGACTCGCTGCCACTTTCAGTACTTGGCATATGTTGGGTATAAAATTCGTTATATCAAACTGCGAATACTTGCAGAGAGCCAGAATTTGGCTCCAAAATATGGCTCAGGCCTCGATATAGGGATGTTTGGAATATTTTGAAAACTGCAGGAAGGTTTTGGACAAATGTGACCAAACGCCGCTTTCAGTACTTCGCATATGTTGGGTATAAAAAATTCGTAATTTCAAACTGCGAATATGTGCAGAGAGCCAGAATTTGGCTCCAAAATATAGTTCAGGCCTCAAAATTGGGATGTTTGGGATATTTTGAAAACTGCAGGGGAGTTTGTTCAAAATGTGACTCACTGCTGCGTCCAGTACTTGGCATATGTTGGGTTTTAAAAGTCGTAATATCAAACTGCGAATACGTGCAGAGAGCCAAAATTTGGCTCCAAAATATGGCTCAGGCCTCGTAATTAGGATATTTGGGTTATTTTGAAAACTGCAGGAAGGTTTTGGACAAATGTGACCAAACGCCGCTTTCAGTACTTCGCATATGTTGGGTATAAAAAGTCGTTATTTCAAACTGCAAATACGTGCAGAGAGCAAGAATTTGGCTCCAAAATATGGCTCAGGCCTCGAAATTGGGATATTTGGGATATTTCGAAAACTGCAGGGGAGTTTGTGCAAAATGTAATTCATTGCCGCTTTCAGTACTTGGCATATGTTGGGTATAATAAGATGTAATTTCAAACTGCGAATACGTGCAGAGAGCCAGAATTTGGCTCCAAAATATGGCTCAGTCCTCGATATTGGGATATTTGGGATATTTTGAAAACTGCAGGGGGGATTGGGACAAATGTGACCAAACGCCACTTTCAGTACTTCGCATATGTTGGGTATAAAAAAGTTGTAATATCAAACTGCGAATACGTGCAGAGAGCCTGAATTTAGCTCCAAAATATGGCTCAGGCGTCGAAATTGGGATGTTTGGGATATTTTGAAAACTGCAGGGGAGTTTGTGCAAAATGTGACTCACTGCCGCTTTCAGTACTTAGCATTCGTTGGGTATAAAAAGTCGTAATATCAAACTGCGAATACGTGCATAGAGCCAGAATTTGGCTCCAAAATATGGCTCAGGCCTCGAAATTGGAATGTTTGGGATATTTTGAAAACTGGAGGGAGGTTTGGGACAAATGTGACCAAACGCAGCTTTCAGGACTTGGCATATGTTGGGTATAAAAAGTCGTAATTTTAAACTGCGAATACGTGCAGAGATCCAGAATTTGGCTCCAAAATATGGCTCAGGCCTCGATATTAGGATGTTTGGGATATTTTGAAAACTGCAGAGGGGATTGGGACAAATGTGACCAAACGCCGCTTCCAGCACTTGGCATATGTTGGGTATAAAAAAGTCGCAATTTCAAACTGCGAATACGTGCAGAGAGCCTGAATTTGGCTCCAAAATATGTCTCAGGCCTAGAAATTGGGAAATTTGGGATATTTCAAAAACTGCAGGGAGTTTGTGCAAAATGTGACTCACTGCCGCTTTCAGGACTTGGCATATGTTGGGTATAAAAAGTTGTAATATCAAACTGCGAATACGTGCATAGAGCCAGAGTTTGGCTCCAAAATATGGCTCAGGTCTCAAAATTAGGATGTTTGGGATATTTTAAAAACTGGAGGGAGGTTTGGGACAAATGTGACCAAATGCCGCTTTCTGCACTTGGCATATATTGGGTATAAAAAAGTCGCAATTTCAAACTGCGAAAACGTGCAGAGAGCCTCAATTTGGCTCCAAAAATGGCTCAGGCCTCAAAATTGGGATATTTGGGATATTTTGAAAACTGGAGGGTAGTTTGTGCAAAATGTGACTCACTGCCACTTTCAGTACTTGGCATATGTTGGGTATAAAATTCGTAATATCAAACTGCGAATACTTGCAGAGAGCCAGAATTTGGCTCCAAAATATGGCTCAGGCCTCGATATAGGGATGTTTGGGTTATTTTGAAAACTGCAGGGAGGTTTGGGACAAATGTGACCAAACGTCGCTTTGCGCAGTACTTGGCATATGTTGGGTATAAAAAATTCGCAGTTTCAAACTGCGAATACGTGCAGAGAGCCAGAATTTGGCTCCAAAATATTGCTCAGGCCTCGAAATTGTGATGTTTGGGATATTTTGAAAACTGCAGGGGACTTTCGGACAAATATGACCAAACGCCGCTTTCGGTACTTGACATATGTTGGGTATAAAAAGTCGTAATTTCAAACTGCGAATACGTGCAGAGAGCCAGAATTTGGCTCCAAAATATGGCTCAGGCCTCGAAATTGGGATATATGGAATATTTTGAAAACTGCAAAGAGGTTTGGGACAAATGTGACCAAACGCCGCTTTCAGTACTTCTCATATGTTGGGTATAAAAAGTCGTAATTTCAAACTGCGAATACGTGCAGAGAGCCAGAATTTGGCTCCAAAATATGGCTCAGGCCTCGAAATTGGGATGTTTGGGATGTTTTGAAAACTGCATGGGACTTTGTGCAAAATGTGACTCACTGCCGCTTTCAGTACTCTGCATATGTTGGGTATAAAATTCCTATTATCAAACTGCGAATACGTGCAGAGAGCCAGAATTTGGCTCCAAAATATGGCTCAGGCCTCAATATTGGGATGTTTGGGATATTTTGAAAACTGCAGGAATGTTTGGGACAAATGTGACTCACTGCCGCTTTCTGTACTTCACATATGTTGGGTATAAAAAGTCGTAATATCAAACTGCGAATACGTGCAAAGAGCCAGAATTTGGCCCCAAAATATGGCTCAGGCCTCGAAATTGGGATGTTTGGGATATTTTGAAAACTGGAGGGAGGTTTGGGACAAATGTGACCAAACGCCGCTTTCAGTACTTGGCATACTTTGGGTATAAAAATTCGTAATTTCAAACTGCGAATACACGCAGAGAGCCAGAATTTGACTCCAAAATATAGCTCAGGCCTCGAAATTGGAATATTTGGAATATTTCGAAAACTGCAGGGAGGTTTGGGACAAATGTGCCCAAACGTCGCTTTCAGTCAGTGGCTTATGTTGGGTATAAAAAAATCGCAATTTCAAACTGCGAATACGTGCAGAGAGCCAGAATTTGGCCCCAAAATATGGCTGAGGCCTCGAAATTGGGATTTTTTGGATATTTAGAAAACTGCAGGGGAGTTGGTGCAAAATGTGACTCACTGCTGTTTTCAGGACTTGGCATATGTTGGGTTTAAAAAGTCGTAATTTAAAACTGCGAATACATGCAAAGAGCCAGAATTTGGCTTCAAAATATGGCTCAGGCCTCGATATTGGGATATTTGGGATATTTTGAAAACTGCAGGGAGGTTTGGGACAAATGTGACCAAACGCCGCTTTCAGTCCTTTGCATATGTTGGGTATAAAAAAGTCGTAATTTCAAACTGCGAATACGTGCAGAGAGCCAGAATTTGACTCCAAAATATTGCTCAGGCATCGAAATTGGGATATTTGGGATATTTTGAAAACTGCAGGAAGGTTTGGGACAAATATGACCAAACGCCGCTTTCAGTACTTGGCATATGTTTGGTATGAAAAGTCCTGATTTCAAACTGCGAATACGTGCAGAGAGCCAGAATTTGGCTCCAAAATATGAATCAGGCCTCGAAATTTGAATGTTTGGGATATTTTGAAAACTGGAGGGAGGTTTGGGACAAATGTGACCAAACGCCGCTTTCAGGACTTGGCATATGTTGGGTATAAAAAGTCGTAATTTCAAACTGCGAATACGTGCAGAGATCCAGAATTTGGCTCCAAAATATGGCTCAGGCCTCGATATTAGGATGTTTGGGATATTTTGAAAACTGCAGAGGGGATTGGGACAAATGTGACCAAACGCCGCTTCCAGCACTTGGCATATGTTGGGTATTAAAAAGTCGCAATTTCAAACTGCGAATACGTGCAGAGAGCCTGAATTTGGCTCCAAAATATGGCTAAGGCCTCGAAATTGGGATATTTGGGATATTTTGAAAACTGGAGGGGAGTTTTTGCAAAATGTGATTCACTGCCGCTTTCAGTACTTGGCATATGTTGGGTATAAAATTCGTAATATAAAACTGCGAATACTTGCAGAGAGCCAGAATTTGGCTCCAAAATATGGCTCAGGCCTCGATATAGGGATGTTTGGGATATTTTGAAAACTGCAGGAAGGTTTGGGACAAATGTGACCAAAAGCCGCTTCCAGCACTTGGCATATGTTGGGTATAAAAAAGTTGCAATTTCAAACTGCGAACACGTGCAGAGAGCCAGAATTTGGCTCCAAAATATGGCTCAGGGCCTCGAAATTGGGATATCTGGGATATTTTGAAAACTATAGGGGAGCTTGCGCAAATTGTGACTCTGCCGTTTTCAGGACTAGGCATATGTTGGGTATAAAAAGTCGTAATTTAAAACTGCGAATACATGCAGAGAGCCGGAATTTGACTCCAAAATATGGCTCAGACCTCGAAATTGGGATATTAGGGATATTTTGAAAACTGCATTGATGTTTGGGACAAAGGTGACCAAACGCCGCTTTCAGTACTTAGCATATATTGGGTATAAAAATATGCAATTTCCAACAGCGAATACGTGCAGTGAGCCAGAATTTGGCTCCAAAATATGGCTCAGGCCTCGAAATTGGGATGTTTGGGATATTTTGCAAACTACAGGGGAGTTTGTGCAAAATGTGACCCACTGCCGCGTCCAGTTCTTGGCATACGTTGGGTATAAAAAGTCGTAATATCAAACTGCGAATACGTGCAGAGAGCCAGAATTTGGCTCCAAAATATGGCTCAGGCCTCGAAATTGGGATATTTGGAATATTTTGAAAACTGGAGGGGAGTTTGTGCAAAATGTGACTCACTGCCGCTTTCAGTACTTAGCATATGTTGGGTATAAAATTCGTAATATCAAACTGCGAATACTTGCAGAGAGCCAGAATTTGGCTCCAAAATATGGCTCAGGCCTCGATATAGGGATGTTTGGAATATTTTGAAAACTGCAGGAAGGTTTGGGACAAATGTGACCAAACGCCGCTTTCGGTACTTTACATATGTTGGGTATAAAAAGTCGTAATTTCAAACTGCGAGTACGTGCGAAGAGCCTGAATTTGGCTCCAAAATATGGCTCAGGCCTCGGAATTGGGATATTTGGGATATTTTGAAAACTGCAAGGAGGTTTGGGACAAATGTGACCAAACGCCACTTTCAGTACTTCGCATATGTTGGGTATAAAAAAGTCGCAATTTCAAACTGCGAATACATGCAGAGAGCCAGAATTTGGCTCCAATATATGGCTCAGGCCTCGAAATTGGGATGTTTGGGATATTTTGAAAATTGCAGGGGAGTTTGTTCAAAATGTGACTAATTGCCGCTTTCAGAACTTGGCATATGTTGGGTATAAAAAGCCGTAATTTAAAACTGCGAATACGTGCAGAGAGCCAGAATTTGGCGCCAAAATAATGCTCAGGGCCCGAAATTGGGATGTTTGGGATATTTTGAAAACTTGAGGGAGGTTTGGGACAAATGTGACCAAACGCCGCTTTCAGCACTTGGCATATATTGGGTATAAAAAAGTCGCAATTTCAAACTGCGAATACGTGCATAGAGCCAGAATTCAGCTCCATAATATGGCTCAGGTCTCGAAATTGGGATATTTGGGATATTTTGAAAACTGCAGGGGAGTTTGTGCAAAATGTGACTCTCTGCCACTTTCAGGACTTGGCATATGTTGGGTATAAAAAGTGATAATTTCAAACTGCGAATATGCGCAGAGAGCCAGAATTTGTCTCCAAAATATGACTCAGGCCTCGAAATTGGGAAGTTTGGGATGTTTTGAAAACTGCAGGGGAGTTTGGGACAAATATGACCAAATGCCGCTTTCAGTACTTGACATATGTTGGGTATAAAAAAGTCGCAATTTCAAACTGCGAATACGTGCAGAGAGCCAGAATTTGGCTCCAAAACATGGCTCAGGCCTCGAAATTGCGATATTTGCGTTATTTTGAAAACTGGAGGGGAGTTTGGGCAAAATGTGACTCACTGCCGCTTTCAGGACTTGTCATATATTGGGTATAAAAATTCGTAATATCAAACAGCGAATACGTGCATAGAGCCAGAATTTGGCTCCAAATTATGGCTCAGGCCTCGAAATTGGGATGTTTGGGATATTTTGAAAACTGCAGGGAGGTTTGGGACAAATGTGACCAAACACCGCTTTCAGTACTTGACATATGTTTGGTAAAAAAAGTGGTAATTTCAAACTGCGAATACGCGCAAAGAGCCAGAATTTGGCTCCAAAATATGACTCAGGCCTCGAAATTGGGAAGTTTGGGATATTTTGAAAACTGCAGGGGAGTTTGGGACAAATATGACCAAATGCCGCTTTCAGTACTTGACATATGTTGGGTATAAAAAAGTCGCAATTTCAAACTGCGAATACGTGCAGAGAGCCAGAATTTGGCTCCAAAATATGGCTCAGGCCTCCAAATTGAGATGTTTGGGATATTTTGACAACTGCAGGGGACTTTGGGACAAATATGACCAAACGCCGCTTTCGGTACTTGACATATGTTGGGAATAAAAAGTCGTAATTTCAAACTGCGAATACGTGCAGAGAGCCAGAATTTGGCTCCAAAATATGGCTCAGGCCTCGAAATTGGTTTGTTTGGGATATTTTGAAAACTGGAGGGAGGTTTGGGACAAATGTGACCAAACGCCGCTTTCAGTACCTGGCATATGTTGGGTATAAAAAGTCGTAATTTCAAACTGCGAATACGTGCAGAGAGCCAGAATTTGGTTCCAAAATATGGCTCAGGCCTCGAAATTGGGATATTTGGGATATTTTGAAAACTGAAGGGGAGTTTGTGCAAAATGTGACTCACTGCCGCTTTCAGTACTTGGCATATGTTGGGTATAAAATTCGTAATATCAAACTGCGAATACTTGCAGAGAGCCAGAATTTAGCTCCAAAATATGGCTCAGGCCTCGATATAGGGATGTTTGGGATATTTTGAAAACTGCAGGAAGGTTTTGGACAAATGTGACCAAACGCCGCTCTCAGTACTTGGCATATGTTGGGTATAAAAAAGTCGCAATTTCAAACTGCGAATACATGTAGAGAGCCATAATTTGGCTCCAAAATATGGCTCAGGCCTCGTAATTAGGATATTTGGGATATTTTGAAAACTGCACTGAGGTTTGAGACAAATGTGACCAAATGTCGCTTTCAGTACTTGGCATTTGTTGGGTATAAAAAAGTCGCAATTTCAAACTGCGAATACGTGTAGAGAGCCAGAATTTAGCTCCAAAATATGGCTCAGGCCTCGAAATTGGGATGTTTGGGATATTTTGAAAACTGCAGGGGACTTTGGGACAAATATGACCAAACGCTGCTTTCGGTACTTGACATATGTTGGGTATAAAAAGTCGTAATTTCAAACTGCGAATACGTGCAGAGAGCCTGAATTTGGCTCCAAAATATGGCTCAGGCCTCGAATTGGGATATTTGCGTTATTTTGAAAACTGGAGGGGAGTTTTTGCAAAATGTGACTCACTGCCGCATTCAGTACTTGGCATATGTTGGGTATAAAATTCGTAATATAAAACTGCGAATACTTGCAGAGAGCCAGAATTTGGCTCCAAAACATGGCTCAGGCCTCGATATAGGGATGTTTGGGATATTTTGAAAACTGCAGGAAGGTTTGGGACAAATGTGACCAAAAGCCGCTTCCAGCACTTGGCATATGTTGGGTATAAAAAAGTCGCAAATTCAAACTGCGAACACGTGCAGAGAGCCAGAATTTGGCTCCAAAATATGGCTCAGGGCCTCGAAATTGGGATATCTGGGATATTTTGAAAACTATAGGGGAGCTTGTGCAAATTGTGACTGCCGTTTTCAGGACTAGGCATATGTTGGGTATAAAAAGTCGTAATTTAAAACTGCGAATACGTGCAGAGAGCCTGAATTTGACTCCAAAATATGGCTCAGACCTCGAAATTGGGATATTAGGGATATTTTGAAAACTGCAGGGATGTTTGGGACAAATGTGACCAAACGCCGCTTTCAGTACTTAGCATATATTGGGTATACAAATATGCAATTTCAAACAGCGAATACGTGCAGTGAGCCAGAATTTGGCTCCAAAATATGGCTCAGGCCTCGAAATTGGGATGTTTGATATATTTTGAAAACTGCAGGGGAGTTTGTTCAAAATGTGACCCACTGCCGCGTCCAGTTCTTGGCATACGTTGGGTATAAAAAGTCGTAATATCAAACTGCGAATACGTGCAGAGAGCCAGAATTTGGCTCCAAAATATGGCTCAGGCCTCGAAATTGGGATATTTGGAATATTTTGAAAACTGGAGGGGAGTTTGTGCAAAATGTGACTCACTGCCGCTTTCAGTACTTAGCATATGTTGGGTATAAAATTCGTAATATCAAACTGCGAATACTTGCAGAGAGCCAGAATTTGGCTCCAAAATATGGCTCAGGCCTCGATATAGGGATGTTTGGAATATTTTGAAAACTGCAGGAAGGTTTGGGACAAATGTGACCAAACGCCGCTTTCGGTACTTTACATATGTTGGGTATAAAAAGTCGTAATTTCAAACTGCGAATACGTGCGAAGAGCCTGAATTTGGCTCCAAAATATGGCTCAGGCCTCGGAATTGGGATATTTGGGATATTTTGAAAACTGCAAGGAGGTTTGGGACAAATGTGACCAAACGCCACTTTCAGTACTTCGCATATGTTGGGTATAAAAAAGTCGCAATTTCAAACTGCGAATACATGCAGAGAGCCAGAATTTGGCTCCAATATATGGCTCAGGCCTCGAAATTGGGATGTTTGGGATATTTTGAAAATTGCAGGGGAGTTTGTTCAAAAAGTGACTAATTGCCGCTTTCAGAACTTGGCATATGTTGGGTATAAAAAGCCGTAATTTAAAACTGCGAATACGTGCAGAGAGCCAGAATTTGGCTCCAAAATAATGCTCAGGCCCCGAAATTGGGATATTTGGAATATTTTGAAAACTGCAGGGGAGTTTGTGCAAAATGTGACTCTCTGCCACTTTCAGGACTTGGCATATGTTGGGTATAAAAAGTGATAATTTCAAACTGCGAATATGCGCAGAGAGCCAGAATTTGTCTCCAAAATTTGACTCAGGCCTCGAAATTGGGAAGTTTGGGATGTTTTGAAAACTGCAGGGGAGTTTGGGACAAATATGACCAAATGCCGCTTTCAGTACTTGACATATGTTGGGTATAAAAAAGTCGCAATTTCAAACTGCGAATACGTGCAGAGAGCCAGAATTTGGCTCCAAAACATGGCTCAGGCCTCGAAATTGCGATATTTGCGTTATTTTGAAAACTGGAGGGGAGTTTGGGCAAAATGTGACTCACTGCCGCTTTCAGGACTTGTCATATATTGGGTATAAAAATTCGTAATATCAAACAGCGAATACGTGCATAGAGCCAGAATTTGGCTCCAAATTATGGCTCAGGCCTCGAAATTGGGATGTTTGGGATATTTTGAAAACTGCAGGGAGGTTTGGGACAAATGTGACCAAACACCGCTTTCAGTACTTGACATATGTTTGGTAAAAAAAGTGGTAATTGCAAACTGCGAATACGCGCAAAGAGCCAGAATTTGGCTCCAAAATATGACTCAGGCCTCGAAATTGGGAAGTTTGGGATATTTTGAAAACTGCAGGGGAGTTTGGGACAAATATGACCAAATGCCGCTTTCAGTACTTGACATATGTTGGGTATAAAAAAGTCGCAATTTCAAACTGCGAATACGTGCAGAGAGCCAGAATTTGGCTCCAAAATATGGCTCAGGCCTCCAAATTGGGATGTTTGGGATATTTTGACAACTGCAGGGGACTTTGGGACAAATATGACCAAACGCCGCTTTCGGTACTTGACATATGTTGGGAATAAAAAGTCGTAATTTCAAACTGCGAATACGTGCAGAGAGCCAGAATTTGGCTCCAAAATATGGCTCAGGCCTCGAAATTGGTTTGTTTGGGATATTTTGAAAACTGGAGGGAGGTTTGGGACAAATGTGACCAAACGCCGCTTTCAGTACCTGGCATATGTTGGGTATAAAAAGTCGTAATTTCAAACTGCGAATACGTGCAGAAAGCCAGAATTTGGTTCCAAAATATGGCTCAGGCCTCGAAATTGGGATATTTGGGATATTTTGAAAACTGAAGGGGAGTTTGTGCAAAATGTGACTCACTGCCGCTTTCAGTACTTGGCATATGTTGGGTATAAAATTCGTAATATCAAACTGCGAATACTTGCAGAGAGCCAGAATTTAGCTCCAAAATATGGCTCAGGCCTCGATATAGGGATGTTTGGGATATTTTGAAAACTGCAGGAAGGTTTTGGACAAATGTGACCAAACGCCGCTCTCAGTACTTGGCATATGTTGGGTATAAAAAAGTCGCAATTTCAAACTGCGAATACATGTAGAGAGCCATAATTTGGCTCCAAAATATGGCTCAGGCCTCGAATTGGGATATTTGCGTTATTTTGAAAACTGGAGGGGAGTTTGGGCAAAATGTGACTCACTGTCGCTTTCAGTACTTGGCATATGTTGGGTATAAAAAAGTAGCAATTTAAAACTGCGAATACGTGAAGAGATCCAGAATTTGGCTCCAAAATATGGCTCATGCCTCGAAATTGGGATGTTTGGGATATTTTGAAAACTGCAGGGGAGTTTGTTGAAAATGTGACTCACTGCTGCGTCCAGTACTTGGCATATGTTGAGTATAAAAAAGTCGCAATTTCAAACTGCGAATACGAGCAGAGAGCCAGAATTTGGCTCCAAAATATGGCTCAGGCCTCGAAATTGGGATGTTTGGGATATTTTGACAACTGCAGGGGACTTTGTTACAAATATGACCAAACGCCGCTTTCGGTACTTGACATTTGTTGGGTATAAAAAGTCGTAATTTCAAACTGCGAATACTTGCAGAGAGCCAGAATTTGGCTTCAAAATATGACTCAGGCCTCGAAATTGGGATGTTTGGGATATTTTGAAAACTGGAGGGAGGTTAGGGAAAAATGTGACCAAACGCCGCTTTCCGGACTTGGCTTATGTTGGGTATAAAAAAGTCGCAATTTCAAACTGCGAATACATGTAGAGAGCCAGAATTTGGCTCCAAAATATGGCTCAGGCCTCGAAATTGGGATGTTTGGGATATTTTGAAAACTGCAGGGGACTTTGGGACAAATATGAACAAACGCTGCTTTCGGTAATTGTCATATGTTGGGTATAAAAAGTCGTAATTTCAAACTGCGAATACGTGCAGAGAGCCTGAATTTGGCTCCAAAATATGGCTCAGGCCTCGAAATTGGGATATATGGAATATTTTGAAAACTGCAAGGAGGTTTGGGACAAATGTGACCAAACGCCGCTTTCAGTACTTCGCATATGTTGGGTATAAAAATTCGAAATTTCAAACTGCGAATACGTGCAGAGAGCCAGAATTTGGCTCCAAAATATGGCTCAGGCCTCGAAATTGGTTTGTTTGGGATATTTTGAAAACCGGAGGGAGGTTTGGGACAAATGTGACCAAACGCCGCTTTCAGTACCTGGCATATGTTGGGTATAAAAAGTCGTAATTTCAAACTGCGAATACGTGCAAAGAGCCAGAATTTGGTTCCAAAATATGGCTCAGGCCTCGAAATTGGGATATTTGGGATATTTTGAAAACTGAAGGGGAGTTTGTGCAAAATGTGACTCACTGCCGCTTTCAGTACTTGGAATATGTTGGGTATAAAATTCGTAATATCAAACTGCGAATACTTGCAGAGAGCCAGAATTTAGCTCCAAAATATGGCTCAGGCCTCGATATAGGGATGTTTGGGATATTTTGAAAACTGCAGGAAGGTTTTGGACAAATGTGACCAAACGCCGCTTTCAGTACTTCGCATATGTTGGGTATAAAAAAGTCGTAATTTCAAATTGCGAATACGTGCAGAGAGCCAGAATTTGGCTCAAAAATATAGCTCAGGCCTCGAAATTGGGATGTTTGGGATATTTTTAAAACTGCAGGGGAGTTTGCTCAAAATGTGACTCACTGCTGCCTCCAGTACTTGGCATATGTTGGGTTTAAAAAGTCGTAATATCAAACTGCGAATACGTGCAGAGAGCCAAAAATTGGCTCCAAAATATGACTAAGACCTCGTAATTAGGATATTTGGGTTATTTTGAAAACTGCAGGGAGGTTTGAGACAAATGTGACCAAATGTCGCTTTCAGTACTTGGCATATGTTGGGTATAAAAAAGTCGCAATTTCAAACTGCGAATACATGTAGAGAGCCAGAATTTGGCTCCAAAATATGGCTCAGGCCTCGAAATTGGGATGTTTGGTATATTTTGAAAACTGCAGGGGACTTTGGGACAAATATGACCAAACGCTGCTTTCGGTACTTGACATATGTTGGGTATAAAAAGTCGTAATTTCAAACTGCGAATACGTGCAGAGAGCCTGAATTTGGCTCCAAAATATGGCTCAGGCCTCGAAATTGGGATATATGGAATATTTTGAAAACTGCAAGGAGGTTTGGGACAAATGTGACCAAACGCCGCTTTCAGTACTTGGCATATGTTGGGTATAAAAATTCGTAATTTCAAACTGCGAATACGTGCAGAGAGCCAGAATTTGGCTCCAAAATATGGCTCAAGGCTCGAAATTGGGATATTTGGGATATTTCGAAAATTGCAGGGGAGTTTGTGCAAAATGTGACTCACTGCCGTTTTCAGGACTTGGCATATGTTGGGTATAAAAAGTCGTAATATCAAACTTACATTACGTGCAGAGAGCCAGAATTTGGCTCCAAAATATGGCTCAGGCCTCGATAATGGGATGTTTGGGATATTTTGAAAACTGAAGGGGAGTTTGTGCATAATGTGACTCACTGCCGCTTTCAGTACTTGACATATGTTGGGTATAAAAAGTCGTAATTTCAAACTGCGAATACTTGCAGAGAGCCAGAATTTGGCTCCAAAATATGAATCAGGCCTCGAAATTGGGATGTTTGGGATATTTTGAAAACTGCAAGGAGGTTTGGGACAAATGTGACCAAACTCCGCTTTCAGTACTTGGCATATGTTTGGTAAAAAATGTGGTAATTTCAAACTGCGAATACGCGCAAAGAGCCAGAATTTGGCTCCACAATATTACTCATGCCTCGAAATTGGGAAGTTTGGGATATTTTGAAAACTGCAGGGGAGTTTGGGACAAATATGACCAAATGCCGCTTTCAGTACTTGACATATGTTGGGTATAAAAAAGTCGCAATTTCAAACTGCGAATACGTGCAGAGAGCCAGAATTTGGCTCCAAAATATGGCTCAGGCCTCGAAATTGGGGTATTTGGGATATTTTGAAAACTGCAAGGAGGTTTGGGACAAATGTGACCAAACGCCGCTTTCAGTACTTCGCATATGTTAGGTATAAAAATTCGTAGTTTCAAACTGCGAATACGTGCAGAGTGCCAGAATTTGGCTCCAAAATATGGCTCAGGCCTCGAAATTGGTTTGTTTGGGATATTTTGAAAACTGGAGGGAGGTTTGGGACAAATGTGACCAAATGCCGCTTTCAGTACTTGGCATATGTTGGGTATAAAAAGTCGTAATTTCAAACTGCGAATACGTGCAGAGAGCCAGAATTTGGCTCCAAAATATGGCTCAGGCCTCGAAATTGGGTCTTTTGGGATATTTTGAAAACTGCAGGGGACTTTGTGGCAAATATGACCAAACGCCGCTTTCGGTACTTGACATATGTTGGGTATAAAAAGTCGTAATTTCAAACTGCGAATACTTGCAGAGAGCCAGAATTTGGCTCCAAAATATGGCTCAGGCCTCGAAATTGGGATATTTGCGTTATTTTGAAAACTGGAGGGGAGTTTGGGCAAAATGTGACTCACTGCCGCTTTCAGTACTTGGCATATGTTGGGTATAAAAAAGTAGCAATTTCAAACTGCGAATACGTGCAGAGAGCCTGAATTTGGCTCCAAAATATGGCTCAGGCCTCGAAATTGGGATATTTGGGATATTTTGAAAACTGCAAGGAGGTTTGGGACAAATGTGACCAAACGCCGCTTTCAGTACTTCGCATATGTTGGGTATAAAAATTCGTAATATCAAACTGCGAATACGTGCAGAGTGCCAGAATTTGGCTCCAAAATATAGCTCAGGCCTCGAAATTGGTTTGTTTGGGATATTTTGAAAACTGGAGGGAGGTTTGGGACAAATGTGACCAAATGCCGCTTTCAGTACTTCGCATATGTTGGGTATAAAAATTCGTAATATCAAACTGCGAATACGTGCAGAGTGCCAGAATTTGGCTCCAAAATATGGCTCAGGCCTCGAAATTGGGTCTTTTGGGTTATTTTGAAAACTGCAGGGATGTTTGGAACAAATGTGACCAAACGCCGCTTTCAGTACATGGCATATGTTGGGTATAAAAAGATATAATTTCAAACTGCGAATACGTGCAGAGATCCAGAATTTGGCTCCAAAATATGGCTCAGGCCTCGAAATTGAGATATTTGTGATATTTCGAAAACTGCATGGGAGTTTGTGCAAAATGTGACTCTCTGCTGCTTTCAGGACTTGGCATATGTTGGGGTAAAAAAAGTCGTAATATCAAACTGCGAATACGTGCAGAGAGGCAGAATTTGGCTCCAAAATAATGCTCAGGCCCCAAAATTGGGATGTTTGGGATATTTTGAAAACTTGAGGGAGGTTTGGGACAAATGTGACCAAACGCCGCTTTCAGCACTTGGTATATATTGGGTATAAAGAAGTCGCAATTTCAAACTGCGAATACGTGCAGAGAGCCAGAATTTTGCTCCATAATATGGATCAGGTCTCGAAATTGGGATATTTGGGATATTTTGAAAACTGCAGGGGAGTTTGTGCAAAATGTGACTCTCTGCCACTTTCAGGACTTGGCATATGTTGGGTATAAAAAGTGGTAATTTCAAACTGCGAATATGCGCAGAGAGCCAGAATTTGTCTCCAAAATATGACTCAGGCCTCGAAATTGGGAAGTTTGGGATGTTTTGAAAACTGCAGGGGAGTTTAAGACAAATATGACCAAACGCCGCTTTCAGTACTTGACATATGTTGGGTATAAAAAATTCGCAACTTCAAACTGCGAATACGTGCAGAGAGCCAGAATTTGGCTCCAAAACATGGCTCAGGCCTCGAAATTGGGATGTTTGGGATATTTTGAAAACTGCAGGGAGGTTTGGGACAAATGTGACCAAACGCCGCTTTCAGTACTTGACATATGTTTGGTAAAAAAAGTGGTAATTTAAAACTGCGAATACGCGCAAAGAGCCAGAATTTGGCTCCAAAATATGACTCAGGCCTCGAAATTGGGAAGTTTGGGATATTTTGAAAACTGCAAGGGAGTTTGGGACAAATATGACCAAACGCCGCTTTCAGTACTTGACATATGTTGGGTATAAAAAAGTCGCAATTTCATACTGCGAATACGTGCAGAGAGCCTGAATTTGGCTCCAAAATATGACTCAGGCCTCGAAATTGGGATGTTTGGGATATTTTGACAACTGCAGGGGACTTTGTGACAAATATGACCAAACGCCGCTTTCGGTACTTGAAATATGTTGGGTATAAAAAGTCGTAATTTCAAACTGCGAATACTTGCAGAGAGCCAGAATTTGGCTCCAAAATATGACTCAGGCCTCGAAATTGGGATGTTTGGGATATTTTGAAAACTGGAGGGAGGTTAGGGAAAAATGTGACTCACTGCCGCTTTCAGTACTTGGCATATGTTGGGTATAAAAAAGTAGCAATTTCAAACTGCGAATACGTGAAGAGATCCAGAATTTGGCTCCAAAATATGGCTCATGCCTCGAAATTGAGAAATTTGGGATATTTCGAAAACTGCAGGGGAGTTTGTTCAAAATGTGACTCACTGCCGCTTTCAGGACTTGGCATATATTGGGTGTAAAAATTCGTAATATCAAACAGCAAATACGTGCATAGAGCCAGAATTTGGCTCCAAATTATGGCCCAGGCCTCGAAATTGGGATGTTTGGGATATTTTGAAAACTGCAGGGAGGTTTGGGACAAATGTGACCAAACGCCGCTTTCAGTACTTGGCATATGTTTGGTAAAAAAAGTGGTAATTTCAAACTGCGAATACGCGCAGAGAGCCAGAATTTGGCTCCAAAATATGACTCAGGCCTCGAAATTGGGAAGTTTGGGATATTTTGAAAACTGCAGGGGAGTTTGGGACAAATATGACCAAATGTCGCTTTCAGTACTTGACATATGTTGGGTATAAAAAAGTCGCAATTTCAAACTGCGAATACGTGCAGAGAGCCAGAATTTGGCTGCAAAATATGGCTCAGGCCTCGAAATTGGGATGTTTGGGATATTTTGAAAAATGCAAGGAGGTTTGGGACAAATGTGACCAAACGCCGCTTTCAGTTCTTCGCATATGTTGGGTATAAAAATTCGTAATTTCAAACTGCGAATACGTGCAGAGTGCCAGAATTTGGCTCCAAAATATGGCTCAGGCCTCGAAATTGGTTTGTTAGGGATATTTTGAAAACTGGAGGGAGGTTTGGGACAAATGTGACCAAATGCCGCTTTCAGTACTTGGCATATGTTGGGTATAAAAAGATATAATTTCAAACTGCGAATACGTGCAGAGATCCAGAATTTGGCTCCAAAATATGACTCAGGCCTCGAAATTGAGATATTTGTGATATTTCGAAAACTGCATGGGAGTTTGTGCAAAATGTGACTCACTGCCATTTTCAGGACTTGGCATATGTTGGGTAAAAAAAGTCGTAATATCAAACTGCGAATTCGTGCATAGAGCCAGAATTTGACTCCAAATTATGGCTCAGGCCTCGAAATTGGGATGTTTGGGATATTTTGAAAACTGCAGGGAGGTTTGGGACAAATGTGACCAAACGCCGCTATCAGTACTTGGCATATGTTGGTATAAAAAAGTCGCAATTTCAAACTGCGAATACGTACAAAGAGCCAGAATTTGGCTCCATAATATGGCTCAGGCCTCGAAATTGGGATATTTGGGATATTTTTAAACTGCAGGGGAGTTTGTGCAAAATGTGACTAATTGCCGCTATCAGTACTTGGCATATGTTGGGTATAAAAAAGTCCCAATTTCAAACTGCGAATACGTACAGAGAGCCAGAATTTGGCTCCAATATATGGCTCAGGCCTCGAAATTGGGATGTTTGGGATATTTTGAAAATTGCAGGGGAGTTTGTTCAAAATATGATTAATTGCCGCTTTCAGAACTTGGCATATGTTGGGTATAAAAAGCCGTAATTTAAAACTGCGAATACGTGCAGAGAGCCAGAATTTGGCACCAAAATAATGCTCAGGCCCCGAAATTGGGATGTTTGGGATATTTTGAAAACTTGAGGGAGGTTTGGGACAAATGTGACCAAACGCCGCTTTCAGCTCTTGGCATACATTGGGTATAAAAAAGTCGCAATTTCAAACTGCGAATACGTGCAGAGAGCCAGAATTTAGCTCTATAATATGGCTCAGGTCTCGAAATTGGGATATTTGGGATATTTTGAAAACTGCAGGGGAGTTTGTGCAAAATGTGACTCTCTGCCACTTTCAGGACTTGGCATATGTTGGGTATAAAAAGTGGTAATTTCAAACTGCGAATATGCGCAGAGAGCCAGAATTTGTCTCCAAAATATGACTCAGGCCTCGAAATTGGGAAGTTTGGGATGTTTTGAAAACTGCAGGGGAGTTTAAGACAAATATGACCAAACGCCGCTTTCAGTACTTGACATATGTTGGGTATAAAAAATTCGCAACTTCAAACTGCGAATACGTACAGAGAGCCAGAATTTGGCTCCAAAACATGGCTCAGGCCTCGAAATTGGGATATTTGCGTTATTTTGAAAACTGGAGGTGAGTTTGGGCAAAATGTGACTCACTGCCGCTTTCAGGACTTGGCATATATTGGGTATAAAAATTCGTAATATCAAACTGCGAATACGTGCATAGAGCCAGAATTTGTCTCCAAATTATGGCTCAGGCCTCGAAATTGGGATGTTTGGGATATTTTGAAAACTGCAGGGAGGTTTGGGACAAATGTGACCAAACGCCGCTTTCAGTACTTGACATATGTTTGTTAAAAAAAGTGGTAATTTCAAACTGCGAATACGCGCAAAGAGCCAGAATTTGGCTCCAAAATATGACTCAGGCCTCGAAATTGGGAAGTTTGGGATTTTTTCAAAACTGCATGGGAGTTTGGGACAAATATGACCAAATGCCGCTTTCAGTACTTGACATATGTTGGGTATAAAGAAGTCGCAATTTCAAACTGCGAATACGTGCAGAGAGCCAGAATTTGGCTCCAAAATATGGCTCAGGCCTCCAAATTGGGATGTTTGGGATATTTTGACAACTGCAGGGGACTTTGGGACAAATATGACCAAACGCCGCTTTCGGTACTTGACATATGTTGGGTATAAAAAGTCGTAATTTCAAACTGCGAATACGTGCAGAGAGCCAGAATTTGGTTCCAAAATATGGCTCAGGCCTCGAAATTGGGATATTTGGGATATTTTGAAAACTGAAGGGGAGTTTGTGCAAAATGTGACTCACTGCCGCTTTCAGTACTTGGCATATGTTGGGTATAAAAAAGTAGCAATTTCAAACTGCGAATACGTGCAGAGAGCCTGAATTTGGCTCCAAAATATGGCTCAGGCCTCGAAATTGGGATATTTGGGATATTTTGAAAACTGCAAGGAGGTTTGGGACAAATGTGACCAAACGCCGCTTTCAGTACTTCGCATATGTTGGGTATAAAAATTCGTAATATCAAACTGCGAATACGTGCAGAGTGCCAGAATTTGGCTCCAAAATATAGCTCAGGCCTCGAAATTGGTTTGTTTGGGATATTTTGAAAACTGGAGGGAGGTTTGGGACAAATGTGACCAAATGCCGCTTTCAGTACTTCGCATATGTTGGGTATAAAAATTCGTAATATCAAACTGCGAATACGTGCAGAGTGCCAGAATTTGGCTCCAAAATATGGCTCAGGCCTCGAAATTGGGTCTTTTGGGTTATTTTGAAAACTGCAGGGATGTTTGGAACAAATGTGACCAAACGCCGCTTTCAGTACATGGCATATGTTGGGTATAAAAAGATATAATTTCAAACTGCGAATACGTGCAGAGATCCAGAATTTGGCTCCAAAATATGGCTCAGGCCTCGAAATTGAGATATTTGTGATATTTCGAAAACTGCATGGGAGTTTGTGCAAAATGTGACTCTCTGCTGCTTTCAGGACTTGGCATATGTTGGGGTAAAAAAAGTCGTAATATCAAACTGCGAATACGTGCAGAGAGGCAGAATTTGGCTCCAAAATAATGCTCAGGCCCCAAAATTGGGATGTTTGGGATATTTTGAAAACTTGAGGGAGGTTTGGGACAAATGTGACCAAACGCCGCTTTCAGCACTTGGTATATATTGGGTATAAAGAAGTCGCAATTTCAAACTGCGAATACGTGCAGAGAGCCAGAATTTTGCTCCATAATATGGATCAGGTCTCGAAATTGGGATATTTGGGATATTTTGAAAACTGCAGGGGAGTTTGTGCAAAATGTGACTCTCTGCCACTTTCAGGACTTGGCATATGTTGGGTATAAAAAGTGGTAATTTCAAACTGCGAATATGCGCAGAGAGCCAGAATTTGTCTCCAAAATATGACTCAGGCCTCGAAATTGGGAAGTTTGGGATGTTTTGAAAACTGCAGGGGAGTTTAAGACAAATATGACCAAACGCCGCTTTCAGTACTTGACATATGTTGGGTATAAAAAATTCGCAACTTCAAACTGCGAATACGTGCAGAGAGCCAGAATTTGGCTCCAAAACATGGCTCAGGCCTCGAAATTGGGATGTTTGGGATATTTTGAAAACTGCAGGGAGGTTTGGGACAAATGTGACCAAACGCCGCTTTCAGTACTTGACATATGTTTGGTAAAAAAAGTGGTAATTTAAAACTGCGAATACGCGCAAAGAGCCAGAATTTGGCTCCAAAATATGACTCAGGCCTCGAAATTGGGAAGTTTGGGATATTTTGAAAACTGCAAGGGAGTTTGGGACAAATATGACCAAACGCCGCTTTCAGTACTTGACATATGTTGGGTATAAAAAAGTCGCAATTTCATACTGCGAATACGTGCAGAGAGCCTGAATTTGGCTCCAAAATATGACTCAGGCCTCGAAATTGGGATGTTTGGGATATTTTGACAACTGCAGGGGACTTTGTGACAAATATGACCAAACGCCGCTTTCGGTACTTGAAATATGTTGGGTATAAAAAGTCGTAATTTCAAACTGCGAATACTTGCAGAGAGCCAGAATTTGGCTCCAAAATATGACTCAGGCCTCGAAATTGGGATGTTTGGGATATTTTGAAAACTGGAGGGAGGTTAGGGAAAAATGTGACTCACTGCCGCTTTCAGTACTTGGCATATGTTGGGTATAAAAAAGTAGCAATTTCAAACTGCGAATACGTGAAGAGATCCAGAATTTGGCTCCAAAATATGGCTCATGCCTCGAAATTGAGAAATTTGGGATATTTCGAAAACTGCAGGGGAGTTTGTTCAAAATGTGACTCACTGCCGCTTTCAGGACTTGGCATATATTGGGTGTAAAAATTCGTAATATCAAACAGCAAATACGTGCATAGAGCCAGAATTTGGCTCCAAATTATGGCCCAGGCCTCGAAATTGGGATGTTTGGGATATTTTGAAAACTGCAGGGAGGTTTGGGACAAATGTGACCAAACGCCGCTTTCAGTACTTGGCATATGTTTGGTAAAAAAAGTGGTAATTTCAAACTGCGAATACGCGCAGAGAGCCAGAATTTGGCTCCAAAATATGACTCAGGCCTCGAAATTGGGAAGTTTGGGATATTTTGAAAACTGCAGGGGAGTTTGGGACAAATATGACCAAATGTCGCTTTCAGTACTTGACATATGTTGGGTATAAAAAAGTCGCAATTTCAAACTGCGAATACGTGCAGAGAGCCAGAATTTGGCTGCAAAATATGGCTCAGGCCTCGAAATTGGGATGTTTGGGATATTTTGAAAAATGCAAGGAGGTTTGGGACAAATGTGACCAAACGCCGCTTTCAGTTCTTCGCATATGTTGGGTATAAAAATTCGTAATTTCAAACTGCGAATACGTGCAGAGTGCCAGAATTTGGCTCCAAAATATGGCTCAGGCCTCGAAATTGGTTTGTTAGGGATATTTTGAAAACTGGAGGGAGGTTTGGGACAAATGTGACCAAATGCCGCTTTCAGTACTTGGCATATGTTGGGTATAAAAAGATATAATTTCAAACTGCGAATACGTGCAGAGATCCAGAATTTGGCTCCAAAATATGACTCAGGCCTCGAAATTGAGATATTTGTGATATTTCGAAAACTGCATGGGAGTTTGTGCAAAATGTGACTCACTGCCATTTTCAGGACTTGGCATATGTTGGGTAAAAAAAGTCGTAATATCAAACTGCGAATTCGTGCATAGAGCCAGAATTTGACTCCAAATTATGGCTCAGGCCTCGAAATTGGGATGTTTGGGATATTTTGAAAACTGCAGGGAGGTTTGGGACAAATGTGACCAAACGCCGCTATCAGTACTTGGCATATGTTGGTATAAAAAAGTCGCAATTTCAAACTGCGAATACGTACAAAGAGCCAGAATTTGGCTCCATAATATGGCTCAGGCCTCGAAATTGGGATATTTGGGATATTTTTAAACTGCAGGGGAGTTTGTGCAAAATGTGACTAATTGCCGCTATCAGTACTTGGCATATGTTGGGTATAAAAAAGTCCCAATTTCAAACTGCGAATACGTACAGAGAGCCAGAATTTGGCTCCAATATATGGCTCAGGCCTCGAAATTGGGATGTTTGGGATATTTTGAAAATTGCAGGGGAGTTTGTTCAAAATATGATTAATTGCCGCTTTCAGAACTTGGCATATGTTGGGTATAAAAAGCCGTAATTTAAAACTGCGAATACGTGCAGAGAGCCAGAATTTGGCACCAAAATAATGCTCAGGCCCCGAAATTGGGATGTTTGGGATATTTTGAAAACTTGAGGGAGGTTTGGGACAAATGTGACCAAACGCCGCTTTCAGCTCTTGGCATACATTGGGTATAAAAAAGTCGCAATTTCAAACTGCGAATACGTGCAGAGAGCCAGAATTTAGCTCTATAATATGGCTCAGGTCTCGAAATTGGGATATTTGGGATATTTTGAAAACTGCAGGGGAGTTTGTGCAAAATGTGACTCTCTGCCACTTTCAGGACTTGGCATATGTTGGGTATAAAAAGTGGTAATTTCAAACTGCGAATATGCGCAGAGAGCCAGAATTTGTCTCCAAAATATGACTCAGGCCTCGAAATTGGGAAGTTTGGGATGTTTTGAAAACTGCAGGGGAGTTTAAGACAAATATGACCAAACGCCGCTTTCAGTACTTGACATATGTTGGGTATAAAAAATTCGCAACTTCAAACTGCGAATACGTACAGAGAGCCAGAATTTGGCTCCAAAACATGGCTCAGGCCTCGAAATTGGGATATTTGCGTTATTTTGAAAACTGGAGGTGAGTTTGGGCAAAATGTGACTCACTGCCGCTTTCAGGACTTGGCATATATTGGGTATAAAAATTCGTAATATCAAACTGCGAATACGTGCATAGAGCCAGAATTTGTCTCCAAATTATGGCTCAGGCCTCGAAATTGGGATGTTTGGGATATTTTGAAAACTGCAGGGAGGTTTGGGACAAATGTGACCAAACGCCGCTTTCAGTACTTGACATATGTTTGTTAAAAAAAGTGGTAATTTCAAACTGCGAATACGCGCAAAGAGCCAGAATTTGGCTCCAAAATATGACTCAGGCCTCGAAATTGGGAAGTTTGGGATTTTTTCAAAACTGCATGGGAGTTTGGGACAAATATGACCAAATGCCGCTTTCAGTACTTGACATATGTTGGGTATAAAGAAGTCGCAATTTCAAACTGCGAATACGTGCAGAGAGCCAGAATTTGGCTCCAAAATATGGCTCAGGCCTCCAAATTGGGATGTTTGGGATATTTTGACAACTGCAGGGGACTTTGGGACAAATATGACCAAACGCCGCTTTCGGTACTTGACATATGTTGGGTATAAAAAGTCGTAATTTCAAACTGCGAATACGTGCAGAGAGCCAGAATTTGGTTCCAAAATATGGCTCAGGCCTCGAAATTGGGATATTTGGGATATTTTGAAAACTGAAGGGGAGTTTGTGCAAAATGTGACTCACTGCCGCTTTCAGTACTTGGCATATGTTGGGTATAAAATTCGTAATATCAAACTGCGAATACTTGCAGAGAGCCAGAATTTAGCTCCAAAATATGGCTCAGGCCTCGATATAGGGATGTTTGGGATATTTTGAAAACTGCAGGAAGGTTTTGGACAAATGTGACCAAACGCCGCTTTCAGTACTTCGCATATGTTGGGTATAAAAAAGTCGTAATTTCAAACTGCGAATACGTGCAGAGAGCCAGAATTTGGCTCCAAAATATAGCTCAGGCCTCGAAATTGGGATGTTTGGGATATTTTGAAAACTGCAGGGGAGTTTGTTAAAATGTGACTCACTGCTGCGTCCAGTACTTGGCATATGTTGGGTTTAAAAAGTCGTAATATCAAACTGCGAATACGTGCAGAGAGCCAAAATTTGGCTCCAAAATATAGCTAAGGTCTCGTAATTAGGATATTTGGGTTATTTTGAAAACTGCAGGGAGGTTTGAGACAAATGTGACCAAATGTCGCTTTCAGTACTTGGCATATGTTGGGTATAAAAAAGTCGGAATTTCAAACTGCGAATACGTGTAGAGAGCCAGAATTTGGCTCCAAAATATGGCTCAGGCCTCGAAATTGGGATGTTTGGGATATTTTGAAAACTGCAGGGGACTTTGGGACAAATATGACCAAACGCTGCTTTCCGTACTTGACAAATGTTGGGTATAAAAAGTCGTAATTTCAAACTGCGAATACGTGCAGAGAGCCTGAATTTGGCTCCAAAATATGGCTCAGGCCTCGAAATTGGGATACATGGAATATTTTGAAAACTGCAAGGATGTTTGGGACAAATGTGACCAAACGCCGCATTCAGTACTTCGCATATGTTGGGTATAAAAATTTGAAATTTCAAACTGCGAATACATGCAGAGAGCCAGAATTTGGCTCCAAAATATGGCTCAGGCCTCGAAATTGGGTTGTTTGGGATATTTTGAAAACTGGAGGGAGGTTTGGGACAAATGTGACCAAACGCCGCTTTCAGTACTTGGCATATGTTGGGTATAAAAAGTCGTAATTTCAAACTGCGAATACGTGCAGAGAGCCAGAATTTGGCTCCAAAATATGGCTCAAGGCTCGAAATTGTGATATTTGGGATATTTCGAAAATTGCAGGGGAGTTTGTGCAAAATGTGACTCACTGCCGCTTTCAGGACTTGGCATATGTTGGGTATAAAAAGTCGTAATATCAAACTGCGATTACGTGCAGAGAGCCAGAATTTGGCTCCAAAATATTGCTCAGGCCTCGAAATTGGGATATTTGGGATATTTCGAAAACTGCAGGGGAGTTTGTGCAAAATGTAACTCATTGCCGCTTTCAGTACTTGGCATATGTTGGGTATAATAAGTTGTAATTTCAAACTGCGAATACGTGCAGAGAGACAAAATTTGGCTCCAAAATATGGCTTAGGCCTCGATATTGGGATATTTGGGATATTTTGAAAACTGCAGGGGGGATTGGGACAAATGTGACCAAACGCCGCTTTCAGTACTTCGCATATGTTGGGTATAAAAAAGTCGTAATTTCAAACTGCGAATACGTGCAGAGAGCCAGAATTTGGCTCCAAATTATGGCTCAGGCGTCGATATTGGGATGTTTTGAAAACTGCAGGGGAGTTTGTGCAAAATGTGACTCACTGCCGCTTTCAGTACTTCGCATATGTTGGGTATAAAATTCGTATTATCAAACTGCGAATACGTGCAGAGAGCCAGAATTTGGCTCCAAAATATGGCTCAGGCCTCGATATTGGGATGTTTGGGATATTTTGAAAACTGCAGGAAGGTTTGGGACAAATGTGACTCACTGCCGCTTTCTGTACTTCGTATATGTTGGGTATAAAATGTCGTAATATCAAACTGCGAATACGTGCAAAGATCCAGAATTTGGCCCCAAAATATGGCTCAGGCCTCGAAATTGCGATGTTTGGGATATTTTGAAAACTGGAGGGAGGTTTGGGACAAATGTGACCAAACGCCGCGTTGAGTACTTGGCATACTTTGGGTATAAAAAGTCGTAATTTCAAACTGCGAATACATGCAGAGAGCCAGAATTTGACTCCAAAATATGGCTCATGCCTCGAAATTGGAATATTTGGAATATTTCGAAAACTGCAGGTGGGATTGGGACAAATGTGACCAAAAGTCGCTTTCAGTACTTCGCATATGTTGGGTATAAAAAAGTCATAATTTCAAACTGCGAATACGTGCAGAGAGCCAGAATTTGGCTCCAAAATTTGGCTCAGGCGTCGAAATTGGGATGTTTGAGATATTTTGAAAACTGCAGGGGAGTTTGTGCAAAATCTGACTCACAGCCGCTTTCAGTACTTGGCATATGTGGGTATAAAAAGTCTTAATTTCAAACTGCGAATACGTGCAGAGAGCCAGAATTTGGCTCCAAAACATGGCTCAGTCCTCGATATTGGGATATTTGGGATATTTTGAAAACTGCAGAGGGGATTGGGACAAATGTGACCAAACGCCACTTTCAGTACTTCGCATATGTTGGGTATAAAAAAGTTGTAATATCAAACTGCGAATACGTGCAGAGAGCCAGAATTTGGCTCCAAAATATGGCTCAGGCGTCGAAATTGGGATGTTTGGGATATTTTGAAAACTGCAGGGATGTTTGGGATATTTTGAAAACTGCAGGGGAGTTTGTGCAAAATGTGACTCACTGCCGCTTTCAGTACTTAGCATATGTTGGGTATAAAAAGTCGTAATATCAAACTGCGAATACGTGTATAGAGCCAGAATTTGACTCCAAAATATGTCTCAGGCCTCGAAATTGGGATATTTGGGATATTTTGAAAACTGGAGGGGGGATTGGGTCAAATGTGACCAAACGCCGCTTTCAGTCCTTTGCATATGTTGGGTATAAATAAGTCGTAATTTCAAACTGCGAATACGTGCAGAGAGCCAGAATTTGACTCCAAAATATGGCTCAGACCTCGAAATTGGGATATTAGGGATATTTTGAAAACTGCAGGGATGTTTGGGACAAATGTGACCAAACGCCGCTTTCAGTACTTGGCATATATTGGGTATAAAAAGATGCAATTTCAAACAGCGAATACGTGCAGTGAGCCAGAATTTGGCTCCAAAATATGGCTCAGGCCTTGAAATTGGGATGTTTGGGATATTTTGAAAACTGCAGGGAGGTTTGTGCAATATGTGACTCCCTGCTGCATCCAGTACTTGGCTGATGTTGGGTATAAAAAGTCGTAATATCAAACTGCGAATACGTGCAGAGAGCCAGAATTTGGCTCCAAAATATGGCTCAGGCCTCGAAATTGGGATATTTGGGATATTTTGAAAACTGGAGGGGAGTTTGTGCAAAATGTGACTGACTGCCGCTTTCAGTACTTGGCATATGTTGGGTATAAAATTCGTAATATCAAACTGCGAATACGTGCAGAGAGCCAGAATTTGGCTCCAAAATATGGCTCAGGCCTCGATATAGGGATGTTTGGGATATTTTGAAAACTGCAGGAAGGTTTGGGACAAATATGACCAAACGCCGCTTTCGGTACTTTACATATGTTGGGTATAAAAAGTCGTAATTTCAAACTGCGAATTCGTGCGAAGAGCCTGAATTTGGCTCCAAAATATGGCTCAGGCCTCGGAATTGGGATATTTGGGATATTTTGAAAACTGCAAGGAGGTTTGGGACAAATGTGACCAAACGCCGCTTTCAGTACTACGCATATGTTGGGTATAAAAAGTCGTAAATTCAAACTGCGAATATGTGCAGAGAGCCAGATTTTGGCTCTAAAATATGGCTCAGGCCTCAAAATTGGGATGTTTGAGATATTTTTAAAACTGGAGGGAAGTTTGGGACAAATGTGACCAAAAGCCGCTTTCAGTACTTGGCATATGTTGGGTATAAAAAGTCGTAATTTCAAACTGCGAATACGTGCAGAGAGCCAGAATTTGGCTTCAAAATATGACTCAAGGCTCGAAATTGGGATATTTGGGATATTTCGAGAATTGTAGGGGGGATTGGGACAAATGTGACCAAAAGTCGCTTTCAGTACTTCGCATATGTTGGGTATAAAAAAGTCATAATTTCAAACTGCAAATACGTGCAGAGAGCCAGAATTGGGCTCCAAAATATGGCTCAGGCGTCGAAATTGGGATGTTTGAGATATTTTGAAAACTGCAGGGGAGTTTGTGCAAAATGTGACTCACAGCCGCTTTCAATACTTGGCATATGTTGGGTATAAAAAGTCGTAATATCAAACTGCGAATACGTGCAGAGAGCCAGAATTTGACTCCAAAATATGGCTCAGACCTCGAAATTGGGATATTAGGGATATTTTGAAAACTGCAGGGATGTTTGGGACAAATGTGACCAAACGCCGCTTTCAGTACTTGGCATATATTGGGTATAAAAAGATGCAATTTCAAACAGCGAATACGTGCAGTGAGCCAGAATTTGGCTCACTGCACGTATTCGTGCACTGCACAGTGAATACCTGCAGTGAGCCAGAATTTGGCTCCAAAATATGGCTCAGGCCTTGAAATTGGGATGTTTGGGATATTTTGAAAACTGCAGGGAGGTTTGTGCAAAATGTGACTCCCTGCCGCGTCCAGTACTTGGCAGATGTTGGGTATAAAAAGTCGTAATATCAAACTACGAATACGTGCAGAGAGCCAAAATTTGGCTCCAAAATATGGCTCAGGCCTCGAAATTGGGATATTTGGGATATTTTGAAAACTGGAGGGGAGTTTGTGCAAAATGTGACTGACTGCCGCTTTCAGTACTTGGCATATGTTGGGTATAAAATTCGTAATATCAAACTGCGAATACGTGCAGAGAGCCAGCATTTGGCTCCAAAATATGGCTCAGGCCTCGAAATTGGGATGTTTGGGATATTTTGAAAACTGCAGGGGACTTTGGGACAAATATGACCAAACGCCGCTTTCGGTACTTGACATATGTTGGGTATAAAAAGTCGTAATTTCAAACTGCGAATACGTGCAGAGAGCCAGAATTTGGCTCCAAAATATGGGTCAGGCCTCGAAATTAGGTTGTTTGGGATATTTTGAAAACTGGAGGGAGGTTTGGGACAAATGTGACCAAACGCCGCTTTCAGTACTTGGCATATGTTGGGTATAAAAAGTCGTAATTTCAAACTACGAATACGTGCAGAGAGCCAGAATTTGGCTCCAAAATATGGCTCAGTCCTCGATAGTGGAATATTTGGGATATTTTGAAAACTGCAGGGGGGATTGGGACAAATGTGACCAAACGTCGCTTTCAGTACTTGGCATATGTTGGGTATAAAAAATTCGCAGTTTCAAACTGCGAATACGTGCAGAGAGCCAGAATTTGGCTCCAAAATATTGCTCAGGCCTCGAAATTGTGATGTTTGGGATACTTTGAAAACTGCAGGGGACTTTCGGACAATTATGACCAAACGCCGCTTTCGGTACTTGACATATGTTGGGTATAAAAAGTCGTAATTTCAAACTGCGAATACGTGCAGAGAGCCTGAATTTGGCTCTAAAATATGGCTCAGGCCTCGAAATTGGGATATATGGAATATTTTGAAAACTGCAAAGAGGTTTGGGACAAATGTGACCAAACGCCGCTTTCAGTACTTCGCATATGTTGGGTATAAAAAGTCGTAATTTCAAACTGCGAATACGTGCAGAGAGCCAGAATTTGGCTCCAAAATATGGCTCAGGCCTCGAAATTGGGTTGTTTGGGATATTTTGAAAACTGGAGGGAGGTTTGGGACAAATGTGACCAAACGCCGCTTTCAGTACTTGGCATATGTTGGGTATAAAAAGATGCAATTTCAAACAGTGAATACGTGCAGAGAGCCAGAATTTGGCTCCAAAATATGGCTCAGGCCTCAAAATTGGGATGTTTGGGATATTTTGAAAACTGCAGGGGAGTTTGTGCAAAATGTGACTCACTGTCGAGTCCAGTTCTTGGCATATGTTGGGTATAAAAAGTCGTAATATCAAACTGCGAATACGTGCAGAGAGCCAGAATTTGGCTCTAAATATGGCTAAGGCCTCGAAATTGGGATATTTGGGATATTTTGAAAACTGGAGGGGAGTTTGTGCAAAATGTGACTCACTGCCGCTTTCAGTACTTGGCATATGTTGGGTATAAAATTCGTAATATCAAATTGCGAATACTTGCAGAGAGCCGGAATTTGGCTCCAAAACATGGCTCAGGCCTCAATATAGGGATGTTTGGGATATTTTGAAAACTGGAGGGAGGTTTGGGACAAATGTGACCAAACGCCGCTTTCAGTACATGGCATATGTTGGGTATAAAAAGATGCAATTTCAAACAGTGAATACGTGCAGAGAGCCAGAATTTGGCTCCAAAATATGGCTCAGGCCTCGAAATTGGGATGTTTGGGATATTTTGAAAACTGCAGGGGAGTTTGTGCAAAATGTGACTCACTGTCGAGTCCAGTTCTTGGCATATGTTGGGTATAAAAAGTCGTAATATCAAACTGCGAATACGTGCAGAGAGCCAGAATTTGGCTCTAAATATGGCTAAGGCCTCGAAATTGGGATATTTGGGATATTTTGAAAACTGGAGGGGAGTTTGTGCAAAATGTGACTCACTGCCGCTTTCAGTACTTGGCATATGTTGGGTATAAAATTCGTAATATCAAATTGCGAATACTTGCAGAGAGCCAGAATTTGGCTCCAAAATATGGCTCAGGCCTCAATATAGGGATGTTTGGGATATTTTGAAAACTGGAGGGAGGTTTGGGACAAATGTGACCAAACGCCGCTTTCAGTACTTGGCATATGTTGGGTATAAAAAGTCGTAAATTCAAACTGCGAATATGTGCAGAGAGCCAGATTTTGGCTCTAAAATATGGCTCAGGCCTCAAAATTGGGATGTTTGAGATATTTTTAAAACTGGAGGGAAGTTTGGGACAAATGTGACCAAAAGCCGCTTTCAGTACTTGGCATATGTTGGGTATAAAAAGTCGTAATTTCAAACTGCGAATACGTGCAGAGAGCCAGAATTTGGCTTCAAAATATGACTCAAGGCTCGAAATTGGGATATTTGGGATATTTCGAGAATTGTAGGGGGGATTGGGACAAATGTGACCAAAAGTCGCTTTCAGTACTTCGCATATGTTGGGTATAAAAAAGTCATAATTTCAAACTGCAAATACGTGCAGAGAGCCAGAATTGGGCTCCAAAATATGGCTCAGGCGTCGAAATTGGGATGTTTGAGATATTTTGAAAACTGCAGGGGAGTTTGTGCAAAATGTGACTCACAGCCGCTTTCAATACTTGGCATATGTTGGGTATAAAAAGTCGTAATATCAAACTGCGAATACGTGCAGAGAGCCAGAATTTGACTCCAAAATATGGCTCAGACCTCGAAATTGGGATATTAGGGATATTTTGAAAACTGCAGGGATGTTTGGGACAAATGTGACCAAACGCCGCTTTCAGTACTTGGCATATATTGGGTATAAAAAGATGCAATTTCAAACAGCGAATACGTGCAGTGAGCCAGAATTTGGCTCACTGCACGTATTCGTGCACTGCACAGTGAATACCTGCAGTGAGCCAGAATTTGGCTCCAAAATATGGCTCAGGCCTTGAAATTGGGATGTTTGGGATATTTTGAAAACTGCAGGGAGGTTTGTGCAAAATGTGACTCCCTGCCGCGTCCAGTACTTGGCAGATGTTGGGTATAAAAAGTCGTAATATCAAACTACGAATACGTGCAGAGAGCCAAAATTTGGCTCCAAAATATGGCTCAGGCCTCGAAATTGGGATATTTGGGATATTTTGAAAACTGGAGGGGAGTTTGTGCAAAATGTGACTGACTGCCGCTTTCAGTACTTGGCATATGTTGGGTATAAAATTCGTAATATCAAACTGCGAATACGTGCAGAGAGCCAGCATTTGGCTCCAAAATATGGCTCAGGCCTCGAAATTGGGATGTTTGGGATATTTTGAAAACTGCAGGGGACTTTGGGACAAATATGACCAAACGCCGCTTTCGGTACTTGACATATGTTGGGTATAAAAAGTCGTAATTTCAAACTGCGAATACGTGCAGAGAGCCAGAATTTGGCTCCAAAATATGGGTCAGGCCTCGAAATTAGGTTGTTTGGGATATTTTGAAAACTGGAGGGAGGTTTGGGACAAATGTGACCAAACGCCGCTTTCAGTACTTGGCATATGTTGGGTATAAAAAGTCGTAATTTCAAACTACGAATACGTGCAGAGAGCCAGAATTTGGCTCCAAAATATGGCTCAGTCCTCGATAGTGGAATATTTGGGATATTTTGAAAACTGCAGGGGGGATTGGGACAAATGTGACCAAACGTCGCTTTCAGTACTTGGCATATGTTGGGTATAAAAAATTCGCAGTTTCAAACTGCGAATACGTGCAGAGAGCCAGAATTTGGCTCCAAAATATTGCTCAGGCCTCGAAATTGTGATGTTTGGGATACTTTGAAAACTGCAGGGGACTTTCGGACAATTATGACCAAACGCCGCTTTCGGTACTTGACATATGTTGGGTATAAAAAGTCGTAATTTCAAACTGCGAATACGTGCAGAGAGCCTGAATTTGGCTCTAAAATATGGCTCAGGCCTCGAAATTGGGATATATGGAATATTTTGAAAACTGCAAAGAGGTTTGGGACAAATGTGACCAAACGCCGCTTTCAGTACTTCGCATATGTTGGGTATAAAAAGTCGTAATTTCAAACTGCGAATACGTGCAGAGAGCCAGAATTTGGCTCCAAAATATGGCTCAGGCCTCGAAATTGGGTTGTTTGGGATATTTTGAAAACTGGAGGGAGGTTTGGGACAAATGTGACCAAACGCCGCTTTCAGTACTTGGCATATGTTGGGTATAAAAAGATGCAATTTCAAACAGTGAATACGTGCAGAGAGCCAGAATTTGGCTCCAAAATATGGCTCAGGCCTCGAAATTGGGATGTTTGGGATATTTTGAAAACTGCAGGGGAGTTTGTGCAAAATGTGACTCACTGTCGAGTCCAGTTCTTGGCATATGTTGGGTATAAAAAGTCGTAATATCAAACTGCGAATACGTGCAGAGAGCCAGAATTTGGCTCTAAATATGGCTAAGGCCTCGAAATTGGGATATTTGGGATATTTTGAAAACTGGAGGGGAGTTTGTGCAAAATGTGACTCACTGCCGCTTTCAGTACTTGGCATATGTTGGGTATAAAATTCGTAATATCAAATTGCGAATACTTGCAGAGAGCCAGAATTTGGCTCCAAAATATGGCTCAGGCCTCAATATAGGGATGTTTGGGATATTTTGAAAACTGGAGGGAGGTTTGGGACAAATGTGACCAAACGCCGCTTTCAGTACTTGGCATATGTTGGGTATAAAAAGATGCAATTTCAAACAGTGAATACGTGCAGAGAGCCAGAATTTGGCTCCAAAATATGGCTCAGGCCTCGAAATTGGGATGTTTGGGATATTTTGAAAACTGCAGGGGAGTTTGTGCAAAATGTGACTCACTGTCGAGTCCAGTTCTTGGCATATGTTGGGTATAAAAAGTCGTAATATCAAACTGCGAATACGTGCAGAGAGCCAGAATTTGGCTCTAAATATGGCTAAGGCCTCGAAATTGGGATATTTGGGATATTTTGAAAACTGGAGGGGAGTTTGTGCAAAATGTGACTGACTGCCGCTTTCAGTACTTGGCATATGTTGGGTATAAAATTCGTAATATCAAACTGCGAATACGTGCAGAGAGCCAGCATTTGGCTCCAAAATATGGCTCAGGCCTCGAAATTGGGATGTTTGGGATATTTTGAAAACTGCAGGGGACTTTGGGACAAATATGACCAAACGCCGCTTTCGGTACTTGACATATGTTGGGTATAAAAAGTCGTAATTTCAAACTGCGAATACGTGCAGAGAGCCAGAATTTGGCTCCAAAATATGGGTCAGGCCTCGAAATTAGGTTGTTTGGGATATTTTGAAAACTGGAGGGAGGTTTGGGACAAATGTGACCAAACGCCGCTTTCAGTACTTGGCATATGTTGGGTATAAAAAGTCGTAATTTCAAACTACGAATACGTGCAGAGAGCCAGAATTTGGCTCCAAAATATGGCTCAGTCCTCGATAGTGGAATATTTGGGATATTTTGAAAACTGCAGGGGGGATTGGGACAAATGTGACCAAACGTCGCTTTCAGTACTTGGCATATGTTGGGTATAAAAAATTCGCAGTTTCAAACTGCGAATACGTGCAGAGAGCCAGAATTTGGCTCCAAAATATTGCTCAGGCCTCGAAATTGTGATGTTTGGGATACTTTGAAAACTGCAGGGGACTTTCGGACAATTATGACCAAACGCCGCTTTCGGTACTTGACATATGTTGGGTATAAAAAGTCGTAATTTCAAACTGCGAATACGTGCAGAGAGCCTGAATTTGGCTCTAAAATATGGCTCAGGCCTCGAAATTGGGATATATGGAATATTTTGAAAACTGCAAAGAGGTTTGGGACAAATGTGACCAAACGCCGCTTTCAGTACTTCGCATATGTTGGGTATAAAAAGTCGTAATTTCAAACTGCGAATACGTGCAGAGAGCCAGAATTTGGCTCCAAAATATGGCTCAGGCCTCGAAATTGGGTTGTTTGGGATATTTTGAAAACTGGAGGGAGGTTTGGGACAAATGTGACCAAACGCCGCTTTCAGTACTTGGCATATGTTGGGTATAAAAAGATGCAATTTCAAACAGTGAATACGTGCAGAGAGCCAGAATTTGGCTCCAAAATATGGCTCAGGCCTCGAAATTGGGATGTTTGGGATATTTTGAAAACTGCAGGGGAGTTTGTGCAAAATGTGACTCACTGTCGAGTCCAGTTCTTGGCATATGTTGGGTATAAAAAGTCGTAATATCAAACTGCGAATACGTGCAGAGAGCCAGAATTTGGCTCTAAATATGGCTAAGGCCTCGAAATTGGGATATTTGGGATATTTTGAAAACTGGAGGGGAGTTTGTGCAAAATGTGACTCACTGCCGCTTTCAGTACTTGGCATATGTTGGGTATAAAATTCGTAATATCAAATTGCGAATACTTGCAGAGAGCCAGAATTTGGCTCCAAAATATGGCTCAGGCCTCAATATAGGGATGTTTGGGATATTTTGAAAACTGGAGGGAGGTTTGGGACAAATGTGACCAAACGCCGCTTTCAGTACTTGGCATATGTTGGGTATAAAAAGATGCAATTTCAAACAGTGAATACGTGCAGAGAGCCAGAATTTGGCTCCAAAATATGGCTCAGGCCTCGAAATTGGGATGTTTGGGATATTTTGAAAACTGCAGGGGAGTTTGTGCAAAATGTGACTCACTGTCGAGTCCAGTTCTTGGCATATGTTGGGTATAAAAAGTCGTAATATCAAACTGCGAATACGTGCAGAGAGCCAGAATTTGGCTCTAAATATGGCTAAGGCCTCGAAATTGGGATATTTGGGATATTTTGAAAACTGGAGGGGAGTTTGTGCAAAATGTGACTCACTGCCGCTTTCAGTACTTGGCATATGTTGGGTATAAAATTCGTAATATCAAATTGCGAATACTTGCAGAGAGCCAGAATTTGGCTCCAAAATATGGCTCAGGCCTCAATATAGGGATGTTTGGGATATTTTGAAAACTGGAGGGAGGTTTGGGACAAATGTGACCAAACGCCGCTTTCAGTACTTGGCATATGTTGGGTATAAAAAGATGCAATTTCAAACAGTGAATACGTGCAGAGAGCCAGAATTTGGCTCCAAAATATGGCTCAGGCCTCGAAATTAGGATGTTTGGGATATTTTGAAAACTGCAGGGGAGTTTGTGCAAAATGTGACTCACTGTCGAGTCCAGTTCTTGGCATATGTTGGGTATAAAAAGTCGTAATATCAAACTGCGAATACGTGCAGAGAGCCAGAATTTGGCTCTAAATATGGCTAAGGCCTCGAAATTGGGATATTTGGGATATTTTGAAAACTGGAGGGGAGTTTGTGCAAAATGTGACTCACTGCCGCTTTCAGTACTTGGCATATGTTGGGTATAAAATTCGTAATATCAAATTGCGAATACTTGCAGAGAGCCAGAATTTGGCTCCAAAATATGGCTCAGGCCTCAATATAGGGATGTTTGGGATATTTTGAAAACTGCAGGAAGGTTTGGGACAAATGTGACCAAACGCCGCTTTCAGTACTTCGCATATGTTGGGTATAAAAAATTCGTAATTTCAAACTGCGAATATGTGCAGAGAGCCAGAATTTGGCTCCAAAATATAGCTCAGGCCTCGAAATTGGGATGTTTGGGATATTTTGAAAACTGCAGGGGAGTTTGTTCAAAATGTGACTCACTGCTGCGTCCAGTACTTGGCATATGTTGGGTTTAAAAAGTCGTAATATCAAACTGCGAATACGTGCAGAGAGCCAGAATTTGGCTCCAAAATATGGCTCAGTCCTCGATATTGGAATATTTGGGATATTTTGAAAACTGCAGGGGGGATTGGGACAAATGTGACCAAACGTCGCTTTCAGTACTTGGCATATGTTGGGTATAAAAAATTCGCAGTTTCAAACTGCGAATACGTGCAGAGAGCCAGAATTTGGCTCCAAAATATTGCTCAGGCCTCGAAATTGTGATGTTTGGGACACTTTGAAAACTGCAGGGGACTTTCGGACAATTATGACCAAACGCCGCTTTCGGTACTTGACATATGTTGGGTATAAAAAGTCGTAATTTCAAACTGCGAATACGTGCAGAGAGCCTGAATTTGGCTCTAAAATATGGCTCAGGCCTCGAAATTGGGATATATGGAATATTTTGAAAACTGCAAAGAGGTTTGGGACAAATGTGACCAAACGCCGCTTTCAGTACTTCGCATATGTTGGGTATAAAAAGTCGTAATTTCAAACTGCGAATACGTGCAGAGAGCCAGAATTTGGCTCCAAAATATGGCTCAGGCCTCGAAATTGGGTTGTTTGGGATATTTTGAAAACTGGAGGGAGGTTTGGGACAAATGTGACCAAGCGCCGCTTTCAGTACTTGGCATATGTTGGGTATAAAAAGATGCAATTTCAAACAGTGAATACGTGCAGAGAGCCAGAATTTGGCTCCAAAATATGGCTCAGGCCTCGAAATTGGGATGTTTGGGATATTTTGAAAACTGCAGGGGAGTTTGTGCAAAATGTGACTCACTGTCGAGTCCAGTTCTTGGCATATGTTGGGTATAAAAAGTCGTAATATCAAACTGCGAATACGTGCAGAGAGCCAGAATTTGGCTCTAAATATGGCTAAGGCCTCGAAATTGGGATATTTGGGATATTTTGAAAACTGGAGGGGAGTTTGTGCAAAATGTGACTCACTGCTGCTTTCAGTACTTGGCATATGTTGGGTATAAAATTCGTAATATCAAATTGCGAATACTTGCAGAGAGCCAGAATTTGGCTCCAAAATATGGCTCAGGCCTCAATATAGGGATGTTTGGGATATTTTGAAAACTGCAGGAAGGTTTGGGACAAATGTGACCAAACGCCGCTTTCAGTACTTCGCATATGTTGGGTATAAAAAATTCGTAATTTCAAACTGCGAATATGTGCAGAGAGCCAGAATTTGGCTCCAAAATATAGCTCAGGCCTCGAAATTGGGATGTTTGGGATATTTTGAAAACTGCAGGAAGGTTTTGGACACATGTGACCAAACGCCGCTTTCAGTACTTCGCATATGTTGGGTATAAAATTCGTTATTTCAAACTGCAAATACGTGCAGAGAGCCAGAATTTGGCTCCAAAATATGGCTCAGTCCTCGATATTGGGATATTTGGGATATTTTGAAAACTGCAGGGGGGATTGGGACAAATGTGACCAAACGCCACTTTCAGTACTTCGCATATGTTGGGTATAAAAAAGTTGTAATATCAAACTGCGAATACGTGCAGAGAGCCTGAATTTGGCTCCAAAATATGGCTCAGGCGTCGAAATTGGGATGTTTGGGATATTTTGAAAACTGCAGGGGAGTTTGTGCAAAATGTGACTCACTGCCGCTTTCAGTACTTAGCATACGTTGGGTATAAAAAGTCGTAATATCAAACTGCGAATACGTGCATAGAGCCAGAATTTGGCTCCAAAATATGGCTCAGGCCTCGAAATTGGAATGTTTGGGATATTTTGAAAACTGGAGGGAGGTTTGGGACAAATGTGACCAAACGCAGCTTTCAGGACTTGGCATATGTTGGGTATAAAAAGTCGTAATTTTAAACTGCGAATACGTGCAGAGATCCAGAATTTGGCTCCAAAATATGGCTCAGGCCTCGATATTAGGATGTTTGAGATATTTTGAAAACTGCAGAGGGGATTGGGACAAATGTGACCAAACGCCGCTTCCAGCACTTGGCATATGTTGGGAATAAAAAAGTCGCAATTTCAAACTGCGAATACGTGCAGAGAGCCTGAATTTGGCTCCAAAATATGTCTCAGGCCTAGAAATTGGGAAATTTCGGATATTTCGAAAACTGCAGGGAGTTTGTGCAAAATGTGACTCACTGCCGCTTTCAGGACTTGGCATATGTTGGGTATAAAAAGTTGTAATATCAAACTGCGAATACGTGCATAGAGCCAGAGTTTGGCTCCAAAATATGGCTCAGGTCTCAAAATTAGGATGTTTGGGATATTTTAAAAACTGGAGGGAGGTTCGGGACAAATGTGACCAAATGCCGCTTTCAGCACTTGGCATATATTGGGTATAAAAAAGTCGCAATTTCAAACTGCGAAAACGTGCAGAGAGCCTGCATTTGGCTCCAAAATATGGCTCAGGCCTCAAAATTGGGATATTTGGGATATTTTGAAAACTGGAGGGTAGTTTGTGCAAAATGTGACTCACTGCCACTTTCAGTACTTGGCATATGTTGGGTATAAAATTCGTAATATCAAACTGCGAATACTTGCAGAGAGCCAGAATTTGGCTCCAAAATATGGCTCAGGCCTCGATATAGAGATGTTTGGGTTATTTTGAAAACTGCAGGGAGGTTTGGGACAAATGTGACCAAACGTCGCTTTCAGTACTTGGCATATGTTGGGTATAAAAAATTCGCAGTTTCAAACTGCGAATACGTGCAGAGAGCCAGAATTTGGCTCCAAAATATTGCTCAGGCCTCGAAATTGTGATGTTTGGGATATTTTGAAAACTGCAGGCGACTTTCGGACAAATATGACCAAACGCCGCTTTCGGAACTTGACATATGTTGGGTATAAAAAGTCGTAATTTCAAACTGCGAATACGTGCAGAGAGCCTGAATTTGGCTCCAAAATATGGCTCAGGCCTCGAAATTGGGATATATGGAATATTTTGAAAACTGCAAAGAGGTTTGGGACAAATGTGACCAAACGCCGCTTTCAGTTCTTCGCATATGTTGGGTAGAAAAATTCGTAATTTCAAACTGCGAATACGTGCAGAGAGCCAGAATTTGGCTCCAAAATATGGCTCAGGCCTCGAAATTGGGTTGTTTGGGATATTTTGAAAACTGGAGGGAGGTTTGGGACAAATGTGACCAAACGCCGCTTTCAGTACTTGGCATATGTTGGGTATAAAAAGTCGTAATTTCAAACTGCGAATACGTGCAGAGAGCCAGAATTTGGCTCCAAAATATGGCTTAAGGCTCGAAATTGGGATATTTGGGATATTTCGAAAATTGCAGGGGAGTTTGTGCAAAATGTGACTCACTGCCGCTTTCAGTACTTGGCATATGTTGGGGATAAAATTCGTAATATAAAACTGCGAATACTTGCAGAGAGCCAGAATTTGGCTCCAAAATATGGCTCAGGCCTCAATATTGAGATATTTGGGATATTTTGAAAACTGCAGGGGGGATTGGGACAAATGTGACCAAACGCCGCTTTCAGTACTTCGCATATGTTGGGTATAAAAAATTCGTAATTTCAAACTGCGAATACGTGCAGAGAGCCAGAATTTGGCTTCAAAATATAACTCAGGCGTCGAAATTGGGAAGTTTGGGATGTTTTGAAAACTGCATGGGAGTTTGTGCAAAATGTGACTCACTGCCGCTTTCTGTACTTCGCATATGTTGGGTATAAAAAGTCGTAATATCAAACTGCGAATACGTGCAGAGAGCCAGAATTTGGCCCCAAAATATGGCTGAGGCCTCGAAATTGGGATTTTTTTGATATTTAGAAAACTGCAGGGGAGTTGGTGCAAAATGTGACTCACTGCTGTTTTCAGGACTTGGCATATGTTGGGTTTAAAAAGTCGTAATTTAAAACTGCGAATACATGCAAAGAGCCAGAATTTGGCTTCAAAATATTGCTCAGGCATCGAAATTGGGATGTTTGGGATATTTTGAAAACTGCAGCGGAGTTTGTGCAAAATGTGACTCACTGCCGCTTTCAGTACTTGGCATATGTTGGGTATAAAAAGACGTAATTTCGAACTGCGAATACGTGCAGAGAGTCAGAATTTAGCTCCAAAATATGGCTCAGGTTTCGAAATTGGGATATTTGGGATATTTTGAAAACTGCAGGGGACTTTGGGACAAATATGACCAAACGCCGCTTTCAGTACTTGGCATATGTTTGGTATGAAAAGTCCTGATTTCAAACAGCGAATACGTGCAGAGAGCCAGAATTTGGCTCCAAAATATGGCTCAGGCCTCGAAATTGGGATGTTTGGGATATTTCGAAAACTGCAGGGGAGTTTGTGCAAAATGTGACTCACTGCCGCGTCCAGTACTTGGCCTGTGTTGGGTATAAAAAGTCGTAATATCAAACTGCGGATACGTGCAGAGAGCCAGAATTTGGCTCCAAAATATGGCTCAGGCCTCGAAATTGGGATATATGGGATATTTTGAAAACTGCAGGGATGTTTGGGACAAATGTGACCAAACGCCGCATTCAGTACTTGGCATATGTTGTGTATAAAAAAGTCGCAATTTCAAACTGCGAATATGTGCAGAGAGCCAGAATTTGGCTCCAAAATATGGCTCAGGCCTCGAAATTGGGATATTTAGGATATTTTGAAAACTGCATGGAGGTTTGGGACAAATGTGACCATATGCCACTTTCAGTACTTGGCATATGTTGTGTATAAAAATGTCGCAATTTCAAACTGCGAATATGTGCAGAGAGCCAGAATTTGGCTCCAAAATATGGCTCAGGCCTCGAAATTGGGATATTTGGGATATTTTGAAAACTGCATGGAGGTTTGGGACAAATGTGACCAAACGCCGCTTTCAGTACTTGGCATATGTTGGGTATAAAAAGTCGTAATGTCTAACTGCGAAAACATGCAGAGAGAGAGAATTTGACTCCAAAATATGGCTCAGGCCTCGAAATTGGGATATTTCGAAAACTGCAGGGGAGTTTGTGCAAAATGTGACTCACTGCCGCTTTCAGGACTTGGCATATGTTGGGTATAAAAAGTCGTAATATCAAACTGCGAATACGTGCATAGAGCCAGAATTTGGCTCCAAAATATGGCTCAGGCCTCGAAATTGGGATGTTTGGGATATTTTGAAAACTGCAGGGGAGTTTGTGCAAAATGTGATTCACTGCCGCTTTCAGTACTTGACATATATTGGGTATAAAAAGTCGTAATGTCTAACTGCGAATACATGCAGAGAGAGAGAATTTGGCTCCAAAATATGGCTCAGGCCTCGAAATTGGGATGTTTGGGATATTTCGAAAACTGCAGGGGAGTTTGTGCAAAATGTGACTCACTGCTGCGTCCAGTACTTGGCCTGTGTTGGGTATAAAAAGTCGTAATATCAAACTGCGGATACGTGCAGAGAGCCAGAATTTGGCTCCAAAATATGGCTTAGGCCTCGAAATTGGGATATATGGGATATTTTGAAAACTGCAGTTATGTTTGGGACAAATGTGACCAAACGCCGCATTCAGTACTTTGCATATGTTGTGTATAAAAAAGTCGCAATTTCAAACTGCGAATACGTGCAGAGAGCCTGAATTTGGCTTCAAAATATGGCTCCGGCCTCGAAATTGGGGTATTTGGGATATTTTGAAAACTGTAGGGGAGTTTGTGCAAAATGTGATTCATTGCCGCTTTCATTACTTTGCATATGTTGGGTATAAAACTTCTTAATATCAAACTGCTAATACGTGTAGAGAGCCAGAATTTGGCTCCAAAATATGGCTCAGGCCTCAATATTGGGATGTTTGGGATATTTTGAAAACTGCAAGGGAGTTTGTGCAAAATGTGACCAAACGCCGCTTTCAGGACATGGCATATGTTGGGTATAAAAATTCGTATTTTCAAATTGCGAATACGTGCAGAGAGCCAGAATTTGGCTCCAAAATATGGCTCAGGCCTCGAAATTGGGATTTTGGGATATTTTTAAAACTGCAGAGAGGTTTGGGACAAATGTGACCAAACGCCGCTTTCAGTACTTGGCATATGCTGGGTATAAAAACTCGTAATTTCAAACTGCGAATACGTGCAGAGAGCCAGAATTTTGCTCCAAAATATGGCTCGGGCCTCGATACTGGGATATTTGGGATATTTTGAAAACTGGGAGGTAGGTTTGGGACAAATGTGACCAAACGCCGCTTTCAGTACTTGGCATATGTTGGGTATAAAAAGTCGTAATATCAAATTGCGAATACGTGCAGAGCGCCTGAATTTGGCTTCAAAATATGGCTCCGGCCTCGAAATTGGGGTGTTTGGGATATTTCGAAAACTGCAGGGGAGTTTGTGCAAAATGTGACTCAGTGCCGCGTCCAGTACTTGGCCTGTGTTGGGTATAAAAAGTCGTAATATCAAACTGCGGATACGTGCAGAGAGCCAGAATTTGGCTCCAAAATATGGCTCAGGCCTCGAAATTGGGATATATGGGATATTTTGAAAACTGCAGGGATGTTTGGGACAAATGTGACCAAACGCCGCATTCAGTACTTGGCATATGTTGTGTATAAAAAAGTCGCAATTTCAAACTGCGAATACGTGCAGAGAGCCTGAATTTGGCTTCAAAATATGGCTCCGGCCTCGAAATTAGGGTGTTTGGGATATTTTGAAAACTGCAGGGGAGTTTGTGCAAAATGTGACTCATTGCCGCTTTCAGTACTAATTTTACCCAACTATGTTGGGTAAAAAAAAGTCGTAATTTTCAACTGCGAATATGTGCAGAGAGCTAGAATTTGTCTCCAAAATATGGCACAGGCCTCAAAATTGGGATGTTTGGGATATTTTGAAAACTGCAGGGGGGATTGGGACAAATGTGACCAAACGCCGCTTTCAGTACTTGGCATATGTTGGGTATAAAAAGTCGTAATATCAAACTGCAAATACGTGCAGAGAGCCATAATTTGGCTCCAAAATATAGATCTGGCCTCGAAATTGGGATATTTGGGATATTTTGAAAACTGCAGAGGGGGATTGTTCAAAATGTGACTCATTGCCGCTTTCAGTACTTGGCATATGTTGGGTATAAAAAGCCATAATTTCAAACTGCGAATACATGCAGAGAGCCAGAATTTGGCTCCAAAATATGGCTCAGGCCACGATACTGGGATGTTTGGGATATTTTGAAAATTGCAGGAAGGTTTGGAACAAATGTGACCAAACGCCGCTTTCAGTACTTGGCATATGTTGGGTATAAAAAGTCGTAATATCTAACTGCGAATACGTGCAGAGAGCCTGAATTTGACTTCAAAATATGGCTCCGGCCTCGAAATTGGGGTGCTTGGGATATTTTGAAAACTGCAGGGGAGTTTGTGCAAAATGTGACTTATTGCCTCTTTCAGTACTTTGCATATGTTGGGTATAATAATTTGTAATTTCAAACTGCGAATACGTGCAGAGAGCCAGAATTTGGCTCCAAAATATGGCTCAGTCCTTGAAATTGGGATGTTTGGGATATTTTGAAAACTGGAGGGAGGTTTGGGACAAATGTGACCAAACGCCGCTTTCAGTACTTGGCATATGTTGGGTATAAAAAGTCGTAATTTCAAACTGCCAATTCGTGCAGAGAGCCAGAATTTGGCTCCAAAATATGACTCAGGCCTCGAATTTGGGATATTTCGAAAACTGCAGGGGAGTTTGTGCCAAATGTGACTCATTGCCGCTTTCAGTACTTCGTATATGTTGGGTAAAAAAAGTCGTAATTTTCAACTGCGAATACGTGCAAAGAGCTAGAATTTGTCTCCAAAATATAGCTCAGGCCTCGAAATTGGGATGTTTGGGATATTTTTAAAACTGCAGGGGAGTTTGTGCAAAATTTGACTCACTGCCGCGTCCAGTACTTGACATATGTTGGGTATAAAAAGTCGTAATTTCAAACTGCGAATACGTGCAAAGAGCCAGAATTTGGCTCCATAATATGGCTACGGCCTCGATATTGGAATGTTTGGGATATTTTGAAAACTGCAGGGGGGATTGGGACAAATGTGAGCAAACGCCGCTTGCAGGACATGGCATATGTTGGGTATAAAAAGTCGTAATTTCAAACTGAGAATACGTGCAGAGAGGCAGAATTTGGATCCAAAATATGGCTCAGGCCTCGAATTTTGTAAGTTTGGGATATTTTGAAAACTGCAGGGGAGTTTGTGCAAAATGTGACTCACTGCCGCGTCCAGTACTTGGCATATGTAGTGTATAAAAAGTCGTTATATCAAACTGCGAATACATGCATAGTGCCAGAATTTGGCTCCAAAATATGGCTCAAGCCTCGAAATTGGGATATTTGGGATATTTTGAAAACTGCAGGGAGGTTTGGGACAAATGTGACCAAACGCCGCTTTCAATACTTGGCATATACTGGGTATAAAAAGTCGTAATTTCAAACTGCGAATACAAACAGAGAGCCAGAATTTGGCTCCAAAATATTACTCAGGCCTCAAAATTGGGATGTTTTGGATATTTTGAAAACTAGAGGGGAGTTTGTTCAAAATGTCTCACAGCCGCTTTCAGTACTTGGCATATGTTGGGTATAAAAAGTCGGAATTTCGAACTGCGAATACGTGCAGAGAGCCTAAATTTGGTTCCAAAATATGGCTCAGGCCTCGAAACTGGGATGTTTGGAATATTTTGAAAACTGCAGGGGGGATTGGGACAAATGTGACCAAACGCCGCTTTCAGTACTTCGCATATGTTGGGTATAAAAAGTCGTAATATCAAACTGCGAATACATGCATAGAGCCAGAATTTGGCTCCAAAATATGGCTCAGGCCTAAAAATTGGGATGTTTGGGATATTTTGAAAACTGGAGGGATGTTTGGGACAAATGTGACCAAACGCCGCTTTCAGGACTTGGCATATGTTGGGTATAAAAAGTCGTAATTTCAAACTGTGAATACGTGCAGAGAGCCAGAATTTGGCTCCAAAATATGGCTCAGGCCTCGAAATTGGGGTATTTCGAAAACTGCAGGTAAGTTTGTGCATAATGTGACTCACTGCCGCGTCCAGTACTTGGCATATGTAGGGTATAAAAATTCGAAATATCAAACTGCGAATACGTGCAGAGAGCCAGAATTTGGCTCCAAAATATGGCTCAGGCTTCGAAATTGGGATATTTTGAAAACTGGAGGGAGGTTTGGGACAAATGTGACCAAACGCCGCTTTCAGTACTTGGCATATGTTGGGTATAAAAAGTCGTATTATCAAACTGCAAATACGTGCAGAGCGCCTGAATTTGGCTTCAAAATATGGCTCCGGCCTCGAAATTGGGGTGTTTGGGATATTTTGAAAACTGCAGGGGAGTTTGTGCAAAATGTGACTCATTGCCGCTTTCAGTACTTCGCATATGTTGGGTAAAAAAAAAGTCGTAATTTTACACTGCGAATACGTGCAGAGAGCCAGAATTTGTCTCAAAAATATGGCTCAGGCCTCAAAATTGGAATGTTTGGGATATTATGAAAACTGCAGGGGGGATTGGGACATATGTGACCAAATGCCGCTTTCAGTACTTGGCATATGTTGGCTATAAAAAGTCGTAATATCAAACTGCAAATACGTGCAGAGAGCCAGAATTTGGCTCCAAAGTATAGCTCAGGCCTCGAAATTGGGATATTTGGGATATTTTGAAAACTGCAGGGGGGGATTGTTCAAAATGTGACTCATTGCCGCTTTCAGTACTTGGCATATGTTGGGTATAAAAAGTTGTAATTTCAAACTGCGAATACGTGCAGAGAGCCAGAATTTGGCTCCACAATATGGTTTAGGCCTCGAAATTGGGATGTTTGGGATATTTTGAAAACTGCAGGGGAGTTTGTGCAAAATGTCTCACTGCCGCTTTCAGTACTTGGCATATGTTGGGTATAAAAAGTCGGAATTTCGAACTGCGAATACGTGCAGAGAGCCTAAATTTGGCTCCAAAATATGGCTCAGGCCTCGAAACTGGGATATTTGGGATATTTTGAAAACTGCATGGGGGATTGGGACAAATGTGACCAAACGCCGCTTTCAGGACTTGGCATATGTTGGGTATAAAAAGACATAATATCAAACTGCGAATACGTGCATAGAGCCAGAATTTGGCTCCACAATATGGCTTAGGCCTCGAAATTGGGATGTTTGGGATATTTTGAAAATTGCAGGGGAGTTTATGCAAAAATGTGACTCACTGCTGCCGCTTTCAGTACTTGGCATATGTTGGGTATAAAAAGTCGTAATATCAAACTGCGAATACGTGCAGAGAGCCAGAATTTGGCTCCAAAATATAGCTCAGGCCTCTAAATTGGGATATTTGGGATATTTTGAAAACTGCAGGGGGGATTGTTCAAAATGTGACTCATTGCCGCTTTCAATACTTGGCATATGTTGGGTAAAAAAATTCGTAATTTCAAACTGCGAATACGTGCAAAGAGCCAGAATTTGGCTCCAAAATATGGCTCAGGCCTCGATATTGGGATGTTTGGGATATTTTGAAAACTGCAGGGGGGATTGGGACAAATGTGACCAAACGCCGCTTTCAGGACATGGCATATGTTGGGTATAAAAAGTCGTAGTTTCAAACTGCGAATACGTGCATAGAGCCAGAATTTGGCTCTAAAAAATGGCGTCCATTAGGGGAGTTCCGGCCTCCCCCGGTGCTGTGAGCCTCTGGGTAGCTGCAGTGAGCACACACTGGCCCAAAAAATCCAGCTGAATTCAAAGATGAGCTCCAGGCGAGGTGTGGAAAGAAAGTCCAGCCAGGAGCGTTCAAACTGCGCGTCAAGATGGCCGACCTTTCGGCCGGGAATCTCTTCCACAACGAAATCTTTTATTGTAGAGCTGTTGACAACATACTTTTATCTCAACTTAAGTTTTCGCCACGCATAATTTTTTCTCATTTGGAAAATACATTATCATCTTCACTATAAATTACTACTATAGCGTGTCATTTCTGCTCACACTCATCTCTAAATAAAATGATTACAAATATTTCCCAAGACATAAACTGCCTCATCCAGCCCGCCTCTTCCCTCATTCCAAATCCACAAACCCACCAACAATCCTCCAACTTCATGGGAAGGTCAAGCTTCCCAGGACCTTGGAGTCATTGGATATGGGTTTGTGGATGACCTGACCTAGCAGTTTATGCCTTTGGGGAGATCTCCCCCCCCTCCTTTCATATGCATTAATGATATATAATGCATATGCCAGCCAGTCCAAGTCTAATCTTAAGATAATTCTCCTATCTCTCAATTTATTCTTTACCTACTCTTCACAGCAAGTCTTTGTCACCCACATTGAACAATATTCTAAGTCTTCACTACCCCAAAACTTGCCTCGCCACCCAGCTTTTACCTTATCATACATCTTTGCTACCCATCATTTGGTTTGTATTAAACATTCAAGGTTAAATGTTCGCCCTTGATCACCTAGCAGCAATTGAGGATACAGATGTAAGTTGATTGGAGAGTCGCGTTCTGAGTGTAAACTAGTAGAACGTAAGTCAAGAAACTGCAGATGGCCTATTGTCCTGCACTTGGCACTTCCTATTTATATCCACCCACACTCATTCATATACGTCTAACCTAAGCTTCAACCAATCAAAGATTCCTATGCCTATTATGATGCAGTAATATGGATCCAGTGATCCAGTAATATGATCCACAATAGACTTGAGAATGGTCCAGGACGGACCGAAACGTAGTCGTCCCTTCACCTTCTAGTGTGTGGTCTGGTCAACATACTTCAGCCACGTTATTGTGACTCGTCGTCTGCACATGATCCAGTAATTTGTTCCACAAATCCACAACCCAGTTACCAAACCAGTATTTACCCAGGTATTTCCTAAATCTAAACTTATCTTCATTTAAAGCCTTATCAATAACTCCCTTGTTATGCCCATTCATCCACTTGTACACTTCAATCATGTCACGTTAAGGTTTTTGCAACATCTCTTCATACGGAAGCTTTCTAATTTGCGGGATTAACTTTGTCATCCTAACTGACGTGTTCTAGTGAATTATGTCCATTGTTTAGCATGGCGATCAAAACTGAACTGCATAATCTAAATGAGGCCTAAAAACAATACGTTAATAAACCTAGCCGACTTATTGCTAACTCTTCTATAAATAAATCTATGGGAAAGAAAAGCTCTCAGCCTGTTAACAAGAGTGTACAAATCCACAAGGGCCGGAACGAGGATTCAAACCTGCATCCGAGAGCATCCCAGACGCTGCCGTAATCGACTGAGCTACGACATGGTCAAAAGGAGTTGAAACCGAAGTTCTACTGAACTTACTGGATCCTGTAGCCTCTCCGAGGCACAAACCAGTGTTAGTGTAACAAGAAGGTGAAGTTTTCTACGTCCATCTAGTTCCACCCGCTCCTCCCCAGAACTAGTTGTTAAATAAGCACTTTACCTTGACTCCTCTGATCCAACACTTGTCCACACTTGCCACGCCCCTGAAAAAATATTTTTTACATATATTAAGGGCAAGTATAAGTAAGTAATTATCAAAAGAAGGCACCAAACCGGGAAGGCTATGTAGCACCAGGGTAAGTATAAACAGTTTATTTCAAATACAATCGAGTAGGAAAATACAATTATGAATTTCAAGAACACTGGAACCAATCACTGGAAAAGGTGTAATTGCAATGGAGATTAATTACAGATTGTAGGAACAATAGCGAGTAGGCAAGACTGATAAGACTGCAATAGCCTAACGGGGTACAGTTTTGTCTTGGACTCATGAGTCTATGGTAAAGCATCAATGTTCTTTTAAAGTTACATAGAAACACATTACCTAATTAGGGTCTTCCACTAAAACAAACCTTTAGCTAACCTTAGTTAAAAGTACTGTGTATTATTAATTTATTTAGCTGTCTATTGGCCTAAATTATATAAATAATATGTTTAAAACCTCTTAAGTACAGTATATGGTCTCTGAGCACTAAACCAACGTTAGAAGCCTAGTGGTTACATTGTTAAAAATGACCTTTTACAGGTGAATTCATTTTACATCGCAGAGTAAACAAGATGCAAACAATTAACATCTTCCATCTATTAGATAAACAATTATCTAGTCGTCACTTCACTTTCTAGTGTGTGGTTTGGTCAACATATTTCAGCCCCCGTTATTGTGACTCCTCGTATGCAATAATCTTCCCCATTTATCTGCACAATTGCTATCCTGATATGACCACTCCATCGCCCTAGTCGTTAACACTAAACAATCTAGTGTGACTTGTTGCTAAACATTACATGTCACCTTTAGCTTAGATACAAAACACGTTGTACATATAATCAAACTACCTTTAATGTCATAATGCAGCAGTTTGCGCGCTCAAAATACAGATAGACAAACTCCTCAGGAACCGTAGGGGAACCTTTGACAAGCCGCTGGTTTCCTGTTGCCGTAGAAGGCACTATGGACAAATGGTGGCTCTCTGGTAAATTTAAGCCAATATTACCTAGGAGTTATGATGTACCAGCCATTAAACATCTGGGACTCAGTTAATATGAAAACAATCCTTAGGAATAGTTAAACGAATCTTTGACTTAAACGAACAACATTGAATATTCAACTGTACGAGTCTCTGTTGTGGTCCCATCTGGCCTACTGTGTCCTAATATGGAAACCTCACTTCAAAAAGATATCAATGATTTTCCGCTTTGGAGAAAGTTCAAGACAGCAACAACAATCATGCCAGAACTTGTTCAACTGTCACTACCACGAATCTTTGAAGGACTAACACTATAAATGTTTAAATTGTTATAGATTTTGATAGATTAGCCTATAAATTTTCCTAGAAATTACCTCCTTAATATTATCTGTTAGATTAAGGCCCTGCCCGAAGCGCTATGCGTACTAGTGGCTTTACAAGAATGAAAACACATCATGCCGTGTACTGTGTACTCTCAGAAACCCAATGTAACTTCTTGTAGTTATATAAATAAATAAATAACAGCCGAGGCCTTTATAATACTATTTTAATGCATTGCTTTATACTTTGTAAAGTCTTTTAGAGAAGTGCTTTGTATTTATAACCTCCAACTTTGTCAGTATTACAAATTAAACAAAAAAAATGATAATACTGACCAAATTGGAGTCTATTAACAGAGACCACTTCTCTAAAATGTCATATTTGACACAGACAGGCTGGACAACAGCTTCAAGCTCAACAAGCCACAATGTAACACAGACAATAGATGTGTTGTTTCCCCCATAGGATTATTAACCCATGAACCCGCTTAACCACTCAAGTCATAAATGCCGAGTCATTCCTCTTGTTCACAATATACACAAGACAAATCCTCAATAAAATAAGGGTGGGGGGGAGTAGGAAGGCTGACCTTTGACAAGGCGCCGCCGTCCTGTCCCCGTCGAGGCCACTGTAGATGGTGGCCCTTAGGTCAATTCATCATACGAGCCCTTTTCCTTCCATCATTCTGAATCATGCTCATCGTACTAACCTGCACCCCCCTAATCCACCCCCCCCCCCCCCCCACCACCACCACCATCTTCACACAATCTGGCCAAAATTTCTAGTTTCATTCAGATTTTCATCAAAATATGTCGAAGATTTCTCTTTGGGTTGTTTTAAGGGGCCTGACAGCCGAGTGGACAGCGCTTCGGATTCGCAATCCTGAGGTTCCGGGTTCGATCCCCGGTGGAGGCTAAAATAAATGGGCACTTTCTTTCACCCTGATGAACCTGTACACCTATCAGTAAATAAGTACCTGGGAGCTAGACAGCTGCTACGGGCTGCTTCCTGGGGATGTTTAACAAGAAGAAGGCCTGGTCGAGGACCGGGCCCCGGAGACGCTAGGCCCCGAAATCATCTCAAGATTGATGGCTAGCTACTGGCATGGCTATTAAGACCACCACAAGCGCCCTAGTGACTTAACTAGCGGGTACACCTATGGCTGCCACCTGACAATCACCTCTATATTTTGTCTAAATACATAAAATATACAAAATAATAAGGAATAACAACATAAAACATACCCCGAACAATCCTTTCTATATAAAGATATCTTCAACACAAATTTCTTTGCACACTGGTAATCAACGTGACCCTTGCCAGGCGGCGGCTGGTCGACAACTGAGCCACACGTTAAGAAGCGGGACTCCCAGACGCGCCACTCACCCTTACTTCACCATAATATCTAAAGTGTCAACCTCTAATACAGTTAAGCATCTGACCACCAGAGGCGCTAATGCTCCCCTGTTATTACACCATCCATATAATGATTGTTCTCATTATTCATTGTTGCATCCTTTAAATACATTCATGTTCTGTAGTGACAGTGTCAGACCTCGAAGGAAGAAATGAAACACCCTTCTGAAGATGTATTATTAAATGCGAAAATACTTAAGGAAATTCCTGTTTCAATTCTTCCTTCGTGGTCTGACACTCACATTTTTCATTACTTGTTAATTGTCGTGATTTACACTCCGATTTTGTAGTGTATATACGACAACTTCAGGAAAGTAATGAGTAGCGGATTTAGTCTAAACAATAATATATGCGTTTTGTTTTTAGTGCCAAATTATCTGGCAAATATACATTTGGAGATGTAGCCCAATCCTGCCTGTAGCCCAATTCTTCCTGTAGCCCAATCTTTCCTGTACCCCAATCCTTCCTGTAGCCCAATCCTTCCTGCACCCCAATCCTTCCTGTAGCCCAATCCTTCCTGTACCCCAATTCTTCCTGTACCCCAATCCTTCCTGTACCCCAATACTTCCTGTAGCCCAATCCTTCCTGTACCCCAATCCTTCCTGTAGCCCAATCCTTCCTGTAGCCCAATCCTTCCTGTAGTCGTGTTTAGTGGTGTAAAGAAAGAGTGGAGGTAGGTAGGTACCCGGGAGTTAGTTAACTGTTGTGGGAGGCATCCTGAGATACTGTATACACACTACAACACTGTATAATCACAACATTGTATACACTACCTTGAGAAAGGTTGTAGGTTTCGTCAGATAATGTGTAATACACCTACACATTTATTGGGTAGGCCAACCTGTCCTCCTACAAAGAACGTCGCATTTCGATCGTAGGCGTTACATAAGGCCAAAAATTGTCGTACTAGAAAATGGAGAACATAAGAACAAAGGCAACTGCAGAAGATCTATTGGCCCATACGAGGCAGCTCCTATTTATAACCACCCAATCCCACTCATATACATGTCCATCCCATGCTTGAAACAATCGAGGGACCCCACCTCCACAATGTTACGCGGCAATTGGTTCCACAAATCAACAACCCTGTTACTGAACCAATATTTACCCAAGTCTTTCCTAAATCTAAACTTATCCAATTTATACCCATTGTTTCGTGTTCTGTCTTGTGTTGATACTTTTAATACCCTATTATTATCCCCTTTGTTATGTCCATTCACCCACTTGTAAACCTCTATCATGTCACCCCTAACTCTTCGCCTTTCCAGTGAATGCAACTTAAGCTTTGTTAATCTTTCTTCATATGAAAGATTTCTAATTTGGAGAATTAACTTCGTCATCCTACGCTGGACACGTTCAAGTGAATTTATGTCCATTCTATAATATGGCGACCAAAACTGAACTGCATAATCTAAATGGGGCCTAACCAGAGCAAGATATAGCTTAAGAACCACACCAGGTGTCTTGTTACTAACGCTTCGATTAATAAATCCCAGTGTCCTATTCGCCTTATTACGAACATTCAAGCATTGATCCTTTTGTTTTAAATTCTTGCTACTCATAACTCCCAGATCCCTTTCGCAATCCGACTTCGCAATCTCAACACCATCTAGCTCGTATCTTGTAACTATATCATCATTACCTAGCCTCAGAACTTTACATTTATCAGCATTAAACTGCATCTGCCAATCCTTCGACCATTTCAAAACCCTATCTAGATCAATTTGAAGTGATAGTGAGTCTTCCTCCGAATTAATTTTCTACCGATTTTCGTATCATCGGCAAATTTGCAAATGTTGCTACTCAAACCTGAATCTAAATCATTTATATATATTATAAACAACAGAGGTCCCAGGACAGAGCCCTGAGGCACCCCACTTACAACATTTTCCCACTGTGACTTGACTCCATTTATACTAACTCTGTTTCCCTTGGTATAGCCATGCCCTAATCCAGCTTAATATAGCACCCCCAATACCATGAGACTCTAACTTTTTAATCAGTCTTTCATGTGGCACTGTATCAAAAGCTTTGCTAAAGTCAAGGTACACAACATCGCAATCCTTACCACTATCAACTGCCTCAACAATGCTAGAATAAAAAGATAACAAATTTGTTAAACATGAACGGCCATTTATAAAACCATGTTGCAACTCAATTATTAATTTATGTTTTTCAAGATGAAGACGAATTTTATTTGCTATTATAGATTCGAGTAACTTTCCCACAATAGACGTTAGGCTAATTGGTCGATAGTTAGACGCAAGTGATCTATCTCCATTCTTAAAAACTGGTATCACATTAGCAACTTTCAAAAACTCTGGCACTCTGCCTGACTCTATTGATTTATTAAATATGGTTGACAGTGGGTCACAAAGCTCCTCTTTGCATTCTTTAAGCACCCTGGCAAACACTTCAACCGGCCCTGGGGATTTGTTTGGTTTGAGTTTTACTATTTGTTTAAGAACATCCTCCCTGGTAACTGTTAAACGAGTCAACCTGTCCTCGTCCCCACCCACATAGACTTGTTCGGCTGAAGGCATATTGTTAGGTTCCTCTTTAGTAAATACAGATACAAAATATTTATTAAAAATACTACTCATCTCTTCATCACTATCTGTTATTTGACCAGTCTCAGTTTTTAATGGACCTATCCTTTCCCTAGTCTTAGTACGATATAACTGAAAAAAACCCTTTAGGATTTGTCTTTGCTTGCCCTGCTATGCGAACTTCATAGTTTCTTTTTGCTTCCCTTATCTCTTTTTTAACATTTCTAACCAGTTGTACGAATTCCTGTTCTAAAGTGACCTCCCCATTTTTAATCCTTTTGTACCAAGCTCTCTTTTTACCTATAAGGTTCTTCAAATTCTTTGTTATCCACTTTGGGTCATTGGTATTCGATCTATTCAATTTGTATGGTATACTACGTTCCTGTGCTTTGTTTAGAATATTCTTAAATAAGTTATATATTGAATCCACATCGAAATCCCCATTTACGTCACCTATCGCTGGGTTCATGTCTCGCTCCAAGACCGGCCCCCACCCCATACCCAAGACTTTCCAATCAATTTGACCCCCAAAATTTCTAAGGCTATTAAAATCAGTTTTTCGAAAATCTGGCACTTTAACAGAATTTTCTCCTACAGGTCTATTCCATTCTATGCTAAATCTGATTTCTTTGTGATCACTGTTCCCTAGCTCACTCCCTGTTTCGATGTCATTAATTTGTGTTTCCCTGTTAGTTAACACTAAATCTAAAATATTATTTTCCCGTGTTGGTTCCATAATGTGTTGGGTAAGAAAGCCATCGTCAATTAATTCTAGAACATCTTCTGCTTCACTATTCCCTGTTTTGTTCAACCAGTTTATTCCACTAAAATTAAAGTCACCCATGACGTAAATACTGTTAGATCTAGATGCCCTAGATATTGCATCCCATAGATGCTTTGCTTCCATTCTGTCTAAATTTGGTGGCCTATATATAACTCCTATTATAATATTATTTGCTTTTTCGTATAATTCTATCCAAATAGTTTCTGTGTGTGGCTCAGTTTTGATTCCT